>NW_007736614.1:66858-68111 GCF_000696425.1 Galeopterus variegatus
TTTTAACTTTTGGGCCGGTAATTCTGCTAAATGGTGTTAACCTAAGAACCTAGTCACAGTTCAAAACACTTTTTATCTTTGTTTTTATGAGACAATTTGTTCGAATTTGAAGCCTAATGCTCAGAATAACTTTAGGAACCCAACTTTCTAAGTTGAAAAACCACCTTTTCCTATTCTAAGTCACTGTGAAAGAATAGTTCTAAAAGAATAAGGATCAAATTGTCCTTGGACTTTAATATAAGAGACTATGCTTCAACTAAATGGATTGAGGCACAGTGAACTAAGTTTAATAAAGGATGTCACATGCTCAGTGTACAAGTAATGGGTGTGCAAGAATATTCTGGTAAAGGGAAAATTTATGTTTGAAACAACAGACTTTTCTTTCCTTTGTGGTTGAAATTATTTTTCAATTGTTAGGAGGAAAATAAAAATGCTAGATAGAATTCATGTGTTCAGCTTGTAAGGTTGGTGTTCTAGAAACCTGGGGACTGATTAGCAGCATATCTTTCCTCCTCAAGAATGTCATGTGTTCACATGGAGGGTATATAAAATGCATGGATTGCCTCTCTACTTCATTCTCTACTCCCCTGAGAAGGAAGGGGTAGGTAAGTAAAGTCAAATATAATTAGATCTTCCTGGAAACTCTCTTTGGAAGATCTGGCAGAATCCTCCTCAGATGAGGTTTAAAGTTACCTGTCAGGGCTGACTGCTCTGAGATGTAATAGTAACTTTTCAGTCAACCAAAACAAATAAAATGTTCTACACACAAAAGGATTATGCTAGAGTTCCCTCTTTAATAAGTACCACTCTTTAATAACATTTTTTTTTTTTGGCTCATTGACAAAGAGATTGAACTCTGGACCTTGATGACAGCAGCACCCTGCTCTAACCAACTGAGCTAACTGGCCAGCCCTCATAAAATTTAGACTGCAAAAGTAAGACTTAACTGCTTGTAATCTCAGACTGCAACATCCCCATTTGCTGTTCTCAGCCTGGCCCAGCATAAACTTATCCTGACATAAAACTTTAAGAAAAGAGGAAGGGAGGAACTGCTTCAACTCTGACTTGTGGGATTTTTGAGTAGAAACTTACTCTATTCACCCTTGGTTCCCAAGTATTCATACAAAACCACAGGACTTTATGAAGGTTTCTCTTCTTTTTATGGATGGCTTTCTTCAGGTGGGCTTCGAACCATGGGTGGAAAATTTGTAAGAGGTTTCTGCATGTAATTAAAGACACAATCACATTTAATA
>NW_007736614.1:68818-74548 GCF_000696425.1 Galeopterus variegatus
GGATAGATGAGTGGACATTTTTCATTTTGCTGTTCCAGACCCTCTAAAATAAGGCCCATCCCGTTTGTTGATCTTTCCTTTTTCCCTTGCTACCTTTTCTCTTGAATTTATCAAATATTGCTCAAGTTGCTAATAAACATAAAACCTGTAGTTGGCATTAAATAAAATATGAAAATAAATATAAAGATACCAGCTCTATGATAATTTATACCCCTGTAATGGGGAAAGACATATATACCTGCAGCTAAAAATACGGCATGGATGGGGTATCATTAAATGAGATTTAATCAGACCAGCCTCCAGTGGAGGGTTATTCTGTGGGCTCTTTCCTCTCCATGATGGAAACAGCCTCGTGTATTCCACTTATTCATTATATCATATTTGTCCTGTACAAATGCCCAACTCAACATCCATGTGTCTGTCATTCACACTGCCTTGAAATGGCCTAAATTTGTCATATTGCTTCACATGCCAGTTCAAATCTTACCTTCTCTGTGAAGCTTCTCTTACCAACCTCACTCGTAATGATCTCTTCCTCTTTTTTACAAAATTCAGTTATCTTAGACATCACCCTGTTCTGCATTAGTCTACCTTTTATGCATAGGCCCTGTCTTTACAAATGGATTACTAATTACTCACAAGAAATAGTCATATCTTCTGCTTCTCAGTAACACCGATTTCAGATATTATTACAAACATGTAATAATAGAATGGAACTTAACAATGGAAAATGGAATCCAAACGTGCAGAAAAGACACTATGTAAAACTATGCTCCATCTTCCCTCATGTCCCATTGGTAACAGAAATTACTCGCCCATGGGTTTCAGATTTCATTGTCATATCTCTGATGTTGTTTTACAGTTTTATATACAATTTTGTAAATTAATACTTCATAAACAATCAAAATTTTAGCAACCTGTCACCAGTTGGTGATGAAGTCAACAATACATAGTTTGAGCAATCCCAAATGATAAATCATAAACACACTCAAATGCATATTACAAAAACATATATACAAGTAATTTCATATTTGTTTCTAGCTACTTTCTATTCTAAATTCTGCAAGTACACAAGAGATCTTACATTCTAGTTTAAAGAGAGACTTTTCTATCCGTAGAAATCTCCTTCTGTGTATGTTCTCTTTCTCTGGCTGAGGGCCATCTTCAAGTGCACCATTCATATATATGACAGTTTCTCCAATTACTAAGCTCTCAGAGAGACTTGAATGTGTCAAAAAGGTTAGCCTCTATTTTCCCTGTCAGTTGAAAATTACTGACACTTACTTTCTTGGTTTTTGTTAAAACATTCCTGCCTTTCTTTAAATGCCAGAAGGAGAAAAGATACACCGAGAATCTTTGGTCAAATTTCCAAACATTTTTATACTTCCCAGTTATTATTATTATTTAGTTAGCTAAAAAGAGAAATTTGGTCTCTCATTCAAGATGCCTTTTACTATAGTTTCATCTTACCTTTTCAAACTTACCTCCCATGCTGCATTGTATGTGCCCATTAAATAGGTCCCCAGTCACTGTCCTCCAGACATACTTCACATTTTCCAAACTCTGTACCTTTATCTTCCTTATATACTACATGCTTTCTCTGCCTTTCAGAATCATGCCATCATTTCTGTATAGCCCAAAACTACATAAAATCTTCCCTGCTGTCCTCTGCTGTTTGGGATTCTTCCCTCTTCTAAATGCTTATATGTACTTGTTCACTATTTTAGGATACTTATATAATACACTGTATTTATTTGCTTAGTCTTTCTTTTTACTTTCTGTTAAACCAAAAGTATGTTGTAGCATAGACCAAGTCTAATTCTCTCTGTTTCCTCTATTCCAGTAAAACTCACTGCACCTGGCTTCTTCCTATTTCTTAAGAATCTGTTGAACTAATATGAACAGAATTTATTATATTTTATACAATTTGGTTTAGCTTTTGAGGTGCTTTCAGTTATAGTCACAAGATTTTTAAAGAAATAGAATAATCAGTTATAGAGAAACTAGAAAAGTCTTTATTATGCACATGAACAGTTTTAAACTGAATTTATTTAGATACAGGTGCATACAGTTTTGGACAACTAGGCTTACCCTTTTAAAAATTGTCTGATTCTAAGCAAGAAAACATAAGGGGGGGAAAAGGATCTTATTTTCTTTAGGTTTCAGGCTAATCAGGATTTTACTAATTTTTTGGAGTGTAATTTAGATGATATTGTGTTAATGACCAGAGGATGCAAAGAAAGGGACATAAAGGGTAATTTCAGGGAAAAAAGTATAGAAGCACTGATGTGATAGACTAGAAGGTAAAAAGAAAAAGTTTGTAGAGATAAATTTATGAGTGAAGTTAATTACTAAGGGTAGGCTTAAGGACCTTGAATATTATGTGGAGAGCAAGTGGGTTCAAGTGTGCTGATTCAAAAAGAAAAATTACATAAACTGAGTGGGAGAAGTTTGTGATTTTAAAATAAAGCATTTTCAATACAAAGGAATGAAAGGAGAAAAAAATCACATGCAGCTAAAAAAAAGTTTCTTTAATAAAAATGTGAACAATCACACATAGAAAATGATTCAATGCAGAAGGAAGGGTGAGCCTCGTACCTCTGAGTCATCTCAGTATGTTGACCTTTGCAGATTAAAGAACAAATAGGAAATGCCAAGAGGATGTCCACAACCAGCACAAAGGGAGGCAAAGTTATTGTAACAGCCATAGATTTAAGCTACCATTGTGCAAAACAGCTTTAGAATGACAAGGGCCATAGAACTAGAAAAACAAAATCTTGGGAATCATTTTTTTAAGTGACTACAATTATATTAATCTGCATTGTGAAAATTCTTCAAGGCTTCCAGGGACCAAAGAATATACATATCAAATGTAGGTTTTTATAGTTTTTATATTGACAAAGATGTATTTAAGAATTTATTTTAGCAATTATATACTTACATTTATATATTAGAATCTGACTGATCTTTGTGTCAATCACAGCTCCATCTCCATTTATCTTTGTGATTGTGGGAAAATACTTAAACTCCCATTTTCATTTACTTTGCTGACAAAACATGAGTAGTACTACCGACTAGCAAGCAGTGGGATACTTGAAGGATAAGTGAAGTGAGTCAGGTAGCATGCAGAATAGAGCCCATCGAGTAGTAAGCCCTCACTAAGTTCAATTATACATTATGGTGCTTTGTAATTAAAGCTTTTAACTCATGCTTTGTAAGGAGAGTTTTACTAAATATTTAACAATGTGTTAATTCGTTAAATGTGCTTTGGTCCAACTGACTTTTTTTATGATTTCTTGAGTTCAGCTTAAGCTCAGATATTAGGCCTCATAAAAATTTAAAGGCCTGGTTTCTTTAGCAATCAATTTTCTGCAAATCTTTTTACTGTCACCCTCCATCACAACTGCCATACCACTACCCCCAACATTTCTACTAATTAGTCAAAAACTAAAGAGAAATTTTACTGATAGAAAAAATTGAAGAGGACACAAAAAAAGGAAAGATGTTCCATGTTCATGAATTGGAAGTATTAATATGGTTAAAATGACCACACTACCAAAGTGATTTACAGATTCAATGCAATTTCTATCAAAATACCAATAACATTCTTCAAATAAATTTTTTAAATCCTAAAATTTGTATATAACTATGAGATACCCAAATAGCCAAAGAAATACTGAGCAAAAAGAACAAATCTGTATATCTCATGCTACCTGATGTCAAAATATACTACAAAGCTACAGTAATCAAAACAGTATGGTACTGGCATTAGGGGGAAAAAAGGAAAAATGTAGATGAATGAAACAGAGTAGAGAAGAATCCAGAAATAAATCCATTTACAGACAACTGATTTTCAACAAAGGTGCCAAAAACATACATTGGGGAAAGGACAATCTCTTCAATAAATGGTGCTTGCAAAAAGTGAATAATCATATGTAGAAAAATAAAACTAGACCCCTATTTTTAATTGTATACAAAAATCAATTCAAAACTCATTAAGGCTTAATGTAAGACCCAAAACTATGAAACTTCTAGAAGAAAACAATGGGGAAACCTTCCAGACATTGGCCTAGGTGAAGATTTTTGGGTAAGACCTCAAAAGTACATACAACAAAAGCAAAAATAGACAAATGGGATTATATCAAACTAAAAACCTTCTGCATAACAGAGGAAACAATCAACCAAGTAAAGAGACAACCTACCAAATGGGAGAAAATATTTGTGAACTACCCATCTGACATGGATTAATACTCAGGATATATGAAGAACTCCAAGAACTCAACAGCAAAAAAACAAAGAATCAGATTTAAAAATGGGCAAATGATCTGAATAAACATTTCTCAAAAGAAGACATACAAATGGCCAAATATATAAAAAAAAATAGTCAAGTCACTAATCATCAGGGAAATTCTAATCAAAACCACAAAGACATGTCATCTCACTCTAGTTAAAATGGCTATTAACAAAAAGACAAAAAACTGCAAATGCTGGCAAGCATGAAGAGAAAAGGGAACTCATATACTGTTTGGTGGGAATGTAAATTAGTACAACAATTATGGAAAACAGTATGAAATTTCCTCAAAAAGCTAAAATTAGAAATACTATAAGATACAACAATCCCACCTTTGGGTATGTATCCAAAAGAAAGAAAATCAGATGTCAAAGAGATATCTACCCTGACATGTTTTCCGCAGTGCTATTTATAATGGAATAATAATTCCAATACATGGAATTAACCTAAGTGTTCATCAGTGGGTGAGTGGATGAAGAAAATATTACATACATGCATAATATTACATACATGCTAAATAATAATAATAATTATTATTTAGCCATATAAAAGAATAAAATACTGTCCTTTACAGCAACATGGATGAGGCTGAAGAACATTATGTTAAGTGAAGTAAGCCAAGCACAGAAAGACAAATACTGCAGTTCTCACTCATATGTGGGAGCTAAAAAAGTGTTGATCTCATAGTAGAGAATAGATAGTGATTACTAGAGGCTGGGAAAGGTAGTGGGGAGAGAAGAGACAGGGAGAGATTGGTTAACAGATACAAAACTATAGTTAGATAAGATTAAAAAGTTCTAGTGTTCAATAGCACAGTAGAGTGGCAATAGTTAAGAATGATTTATTGTATAGTTCAAAATAGTAGAGAGAAGATCTTGAATGTTCCCAACACACAGAAATGGTAAATGTTTAAGGTGATGGGATACCACTTACCCTGATTTTATCATTATACATTGTAAACAGGTATCAAAATATCACATATACCCCAGAAATATGTATAATCATTATGTATCAATTTTAAAGTTTTTAAAAGAAAAAATACAAAAGGTATAAAAACAATTGAAGACAAAAATAGAAACAGAATAAGAGCAACAAAGAGAAAACAGCAACAAATATGGTGTTCATAAATCCAAATAGATCAATAAACCCTTTAAATGTGAATAGTCTGAGTACACCAGTTAAAATATATTAGCTATAAGTGGATAAAAAAACAAGACCCAAGTAATATGTTTTCTATATGAAACATACTTTAAATGAAAACAGATAATTTTTTTTAAAGATGGAGAAAGATATATGATGCTAACACTAACTAAAGGAAAGCTGGAGTAGCTATCTTAATTTCAGACAAAGCCAACTTTGGAGGAAGAATAATAAGCAGGTAGAAGGGGCATTACACAATGAAAATGGGATCAACTTTCCAAGAAACTTAACAGTTTTTA
>NW_007736614.1:74623-75256 GCF_000696425.1 Galeopterus variegatus
AAATAGAGCGTCAAAATATGTAAGGCAAAAACTGACAGAACTGCAAAAAGAAATAGATGAGTCAACTGTTGTGTTTAGAGACTTCAGCGCCCCTTATCAGTAATTGATGAATTCAGCAGACAGAAAATTAGTAAGGACATAGTTTAACTCAACAGCACCACAAATCAACTGGATACAATCAGGGAATACTTCACCCAACAGTAGAAAACACATTCTTCTCAAGCTGTCATGGAACATTCACCAAGATAGACCATGTTCTAGGACACAAAACACACCCTGACAAGTTTAAAAAAATTAAAATCATGAAATTATTTTCTCAAACTACAATGAAATTAAGCTGAAAATCATTAACAGAAAGATAACTGGCAATTTTCAAAATATTTGGAGAGTAAACAACATACTTCTAATTAACATATGGGTCAAAAAATCTCAAGAGAAACGTTAAAATATTCTGAAATAAATGAAATTGAAAATTATACTTCATCAAATTTGGGTGATGCAGCAAATGCAACACTTGGAGGAAAAATTATAGCATTGAGTGCACATATTAGAAAAGCAAAAAGATCTAAACTCAACACTCTAAACTTTCACCTTAGAAAAGTATTAAAAGACCAAAATCATTCCAACATAAAA
>NW_007736614.1:76050-83371 GCF_000696425.1 Galeopterus variegatus
CAACACTCTAAACTTTCACCTTAGAAAAGTATTAAAAGACCAAAATCATTCCAACATAAAAGAAGAAAAGAAATAAGAAAAAAACTAGAGTAGAAATCAATGAAATTGAAAACAGGCCATCGAGAAACAATGAAACCAAACACTGGTTCTTTGAAAGGATTGATAAGACTGATAAACTTCTAGCTGGGCTAACTAAGGAAAAATACAAGAAGGCACAAATTACCAATATCAGAAATGAAAAAGTAATGCTCACTTCTGATCCCATGGACACTAAAAGTTTAATTAAAGAATATTATGAACAACTTTATGGCCATAAATTAACAGCCTAGGTAAGATGGACCAATTCCTTGAAAGACATAATTTGTGCAAACTCATGCAAAATGAAGTAAATAATCTGAATAGGTCTTTATCTACTTAAAAAATTGTGTCAATAGTTAATGACCTTTCAATACAGGAAGCACCATACCTAGATGTATTCACTGGTGAATTCTACAAAACTTTTAAGGAAGAAATTTTACCAATCCTCTACAATCCTTTATAGAAAACAGAAGCATAGGGAATGTTTTTTAACTCATTGTATGAGTCCAGCATTACCCCAATACCAGGTTCAGATAAAGATATTACAAGAAAGGAAAACTATGGACCAATATCTCTCATAAACATAGAGGCAAAATTTCTCAACAAAATATTAGTAAATTGAATTTAGCAATGTATAAAAATAATTATGTACCATAACCAAGTGGAATTTATTCCAGGTATACAAAGCTCATTCAGCATTCAAAAATCAATGATGTGATCTATCACATCAATATTCTGAAGAATAAAAAGCATATGATCATATCAAAAGATGTAGAAAATGAATTTAGCAAAATCTAGCACCAATTTATGATAAAATCTCTCAGCAAACTAGAAATGGAGAGGAATTTCCTCAACTTGATTAAGAACATCAACAAAAAGTTTACAGCTAACATCAAACTTAATGGTAAGAAAGTAGATGCTTTCCTACTAATATCAGGAGCAATGCAAAGATATTCTCTCTCAACTACTCAAAATCACACTGGAAGTCCTAGATAATGCAATAAGAGAAGAAAAGTTTATAAAATGTATATAGATTGAGAAGGAGGAAATCAAACTGTCTTTGTATATAGATGACATGTCTGTCTACATAAAAATTTTAAGGAATTGACAAAAATCCCTCCTAAAACTAAAAAGTGACTATAACAATGTTGCAGGATATGAGATTGAAAGAGAAAAGTCAATTTCTTTTCTACATATGAGTAATAAAAATTGGAATTTGGAATTAGAAACATGACACAACTTATGTTAGCACTTAAAAAAATTTACGTATAAAGCTAATGAAATACGTACAAGATCTATATCAGAAAAACTACAAAGCTCTGGTGAAAGAAACCAAAGAACTAAGTAAATAAAGATATGTTCTTGGATAGGAAGACTTGATACTGTTAAGATATCAATTCTTCACAACTTGACCTATAGATTTAATGCAGCCCCAATAAAATCACAGCAAGTTATTTTGTGGATATCGACAAACTGATTCTAAATTTATAAGGAAAGTAATTGTCCTAGAGTAGCCAGAACGATATTGAACAAAATCAAAGGACTGGCATTACCTGACATCAAGACTTACTACATAAAGTAGTAAAGACAGTGCAGTATGGGAAAAAAATAGACAAATATATTAATGGAACTAATATAGACCCATACAAATACAGTCAACTTGTCTTGGAGAAAGGAGCAAAGGAAATTCAATGAAGAAAGGATACTCTTCTCAACAAATATTGATGGAACAACTGGACATGCACATTTGAGACACAGACCTCACATTTCACAAAAATTGATTTCATATGAGTTATAGATCTAAATTAAAATGCAAAACTATAAAACTCCTAAAAGATAACCCAGGAGAAAATCTATGTAACCATAGGTTTGGCAGTGACATTTCAAATACAACACCAAAAACAAAAACATAATTTTTGAATGTAAAAATTGATAAGTTAAACTTAAGTAAAATTTAAAACTTCTGCTCTATGTAAAAAAAAAAAAACCCACAAAAAGCTCTGTTAAGAAAATAAAAAGACAAACCACTGAAAGTGATAACATATTTGAAAAACACATATCCCACAAAGGAATAGTATTCAAAATTTACAAAGAACTCATAAGCTTTAACATTAAGTAACCAAGTAACCCAACTGAAAAAATGGGCAAAACATCTGTACAGGCACCACTCGAAAGATATACAGATGGCAAATAAGCATGTAAAAAATCCTCAATATCATGTGTCATCAGGGATACAAATTAAAACAATGAAATATGAGGGGTCTTCGAAAAGTTCATGGGAATTTTGTATTATCTTTTAATTCCATTTTTCCACCAACTTTCTGAAGTACTTTCATATCATTACACAACTGTTAGAATGGCTAACATCCAAAACACTGACAATACCAAATGCTGTTGAGGATGTGGAGAAACAGGAACTTTAATTCATTGCTGGTGGGATTGCAAAATAGTAAGACAGTGATAAAATGTAGTTTGGAAGCAAGTTTAGCAGTTTCTTACACTAAATATGTTTTCCAAACAATCCAGTATTGTGTTTCCTGGTATTTACTCAAATAAGTTGAAAATGATGTCCACACACAAATATGCACACAAAATTTATAGCAGCTTTATTATTAATTGCCAACACCTTGAAGGAAGCAAGATGTCCTTCAGCTGGTGAATGGATAAACAAACCACAGTTTGTATATTCAGACAATGTCACATTATTCAGTGTTAAAAAGAAATTAGTTATCAAGCTATGAAGAGACATGGAGAAAATTTAATTGCATACTGCTAAGTGAAAGTAGACAATCTTAAAAGACTACTTACTTTATGATTCCAACAATATGATATTCTATGAAAAAAAACACAAAAATCAAAGAGACAAGTAAAAAAATTAGTGGTTGCCAGTGGTGTTGGTGTTGGGGGAGGGAGAGATCAATATGTAGAGCACAGGGGATTTATTAGAGCGGTAAAGTATTATTGTATGATACTCTAATGGTGAATACATGTCATTACACATTTGTCAAAACCCATAGGATGTAGAACAAGAGTGAATCCTAATAGGTACTATAGGCTTTTGTTTCATAAAAGGAAATAAAAAACATAAGAAAATAAATAAATAGAAAACTAATAGACAAGTTAATAAAACAAAAAATTATTTCTTTGAAAAGATTGATGAAATCGATACATGTCTAATGAGACTTATCAGGAAAGAAAGAAGACACAATTATGAAAACCAGGATTGTTAAAGTGATATTCTTATTCATTCTATAAGTATGAGTAAGGGAATATAAAGAATAACTATGTCAATAAATTCAACAACTTAGATGAAATGGACATATTCCTTGAAAGTCACAAACTACCAAAGCTCATGCAAAAGGTAATAGATAATCTGAAAAACTGTGTATCTACTAAATAAATGGAACTTATTGTTTAAAACCTTCTCTCAAGAAAGACTTAGTACCAAATGCCTTCACTGGTGAATTCTACCTAATATTAAAGAAAAAAGTAATAGTAATTCTGCACCAACTCTTCAAGAAAAGTGAAAAGGAAATCACACTCCCCAACTCATTCTGAGACAAGCATTACCTTAACACCAAAATCATATGAAGACGTTTGAAGAAAACAGACCAACCTCCTTCAGGCCTTTCTTAAAATTTTAGCAATTCAAGCCATACATATAAAGGATAATACATTCTGATTAAGTATGGTTTATCCCAAGAGTTCATGGTGGCTTAACATGGAAATTCAATTAATGTAATTTATCATATCAAAAGTATAATAAAAATATGATCATCTTAATCGATGCAAAAAATAATTTGACAAAATTCAGCATCTATTCATAACAATTCTCAGTGAACATAGCTCCCCGGCTATGTTCCTCTCTACTTACTGTTTTCATTGCTTCCTATTATTTTCCATATCATAAAATTCCTCACATTATATTCTTTTTATTGTTTAATTGCCTTTTTAGTGACTCCAATATTTAGTAGAATTTCTTATACGTAACTGATACTCAATTGATAAACTGCTAATGAAGGATTAACATTTGGTCCCTGGTTAGCTGGGAGACTAGTAGTGATCATTTTAAAATAATAGGAATTTATAATAGCTAATTACTAATGGCTATTTTCATGTGCCAGGCAGAGTGCCAAATGTTGTTTTACAACTACCATATAAGGTAGGCCTTATTATTCTAACTCTAGCTTGACAAATGAGAAAATACAGGCACAGAAATGGCCAACACTGTATCCATGTCAGACAGATGATAAGTAACAGAGCTGAGACTTGATCCCAGACAGTCTAAATCTGGAGCCTGTACTTTCACGTGCTGATATTGGAAAGGTTATAGAGGAAAGAGGATGTGTTTAACCCTGGCCATAATAAATTTAAACTTTTACATAAGGCATTCCTCTATCTGCTACGTGTAAATAGAACATAAATCAGTGACAATGTTTGCCCCCAAAAAGATCAGAGGAAGTGTATATATGCAGTGATTACATTAACAAACATGTGTTGACAACCTTTTATCTGCTACAACTGGACTAAGTAGGGATTCCACAGATGAATAAAACATAATCTCTGTCTCTGACTATATCACGATCTATACAAATTGTGACAAATTTAGAAGTATTTTTCCACCTCTTTATTCTTCCTTTACTGTGACCTTCTTTCTATTTTGAATTTGTAAATATGAAACTGGTAATAAAAAAATATTGTTCTAGTTTTAGTTTCCCAAGTAAATAAAAACAAAGTTTGTTTTTCCTTTTGAAAGTTGTGATAATTGAATTTTTTTTAATGAGAGAAGGATTTAGATTGAAGTAAACAAAGCACAGGCAGTTAAACATAGATCTTGTGACAATCATGTCACATTCCTGACCTTTCTTGAAAAATCTGAAAATTATACATCTGTTCAAAAACCTACACATATTCTAAAATTGACAACCCAAACTCAACTGCATCACTTGGTCAGAGCAATAGGATTCCATTTGCCAATAATTGTTCATAATATCCCATAGACTAGTTAAAAATCAGATGGCTTTTTCTACCATTGCCCTTTTTAAGACACTTGTATTTCAGAGAATGTATCATAGAGAACAGACTTAAGAACATTACCTGGGACACGAAGATAAATACAAAAAACGTGCTACTTCTTAAGGCTTATTAACACCAAAACACATGAATATCTCCCATACTGAGAATGGGGTTATGTGGGTCAACACCCACGCGGGCATGCTGCATTTCATTTCCGTCAAGTGAGTCAGTTGAGATGATGATGTTAATTTATTTGATCAGAGGCATGCCAATGCAATTAGGTAAAAAGGTGACTTCATTGTCACTGCACGACACAAAAATATCTGTATATGGATGAATGCAAAATGACAAGTAGCACTGTGAGATATTTTTTAATAGTATAAACAACGGAACAGGCAAAATTGCCTGAGATGCTCAAAATAAAGACATTTTTCTGAGGCTCTCGAGCCATACAGTATTTTTTTTTACAGTCTTGGATTATAATTAGAAGGAAGGGGCAAACCTTTGGCACTTCCTAGAAACCATAAGATTCCTGATATGAATGCAAGGAGCTGTGGAAGCTGCTGGACACTGGGGGTTTTACAGTTGACAAAGAAGATTTTGGAAGGAAGGAATCTGACATTAATTACTGGGGGGATCTAGCGAGGGGGTATCAAATTTAAGTTTGTGGAGTGGATGTTTATCAAGCTCAGGCACTTAGAAGCTAGTGGTTTCGGGAGAAAAGAATAATGGATTTAGGAAGAACAAAGTACATAAAATAATATTAACATCCTACCTTATAAAATATACTTGTTCCTTCAAGACTCTGATTGATTTTGAATGTGGAGAGGTACTTAGCATGAGTTAGAAATACTCACCATGTAAACATTATTATAAAATGGAATTAATTTGAATTTATATGTCCAAAATAAAAGTGATACTAAGATTCACTTATGCCTAGGTGTATTTATATTGTTTCAATTTTTTTAGAAGAGGTCTTTGTTTTATTATATTTGCATTTTACATATCTGTGCCGAGGTATACATATTATGTGTATGCTTACATAGTTAAAAAATCAGCATCTTTCAGCTTCTAGTCAGTTGTGTAAAGACCTTGGAAGTCATCATTCCACCCTCACAAGAAAAAAGCTGAATAAATTGAAAACTAACAGCTCTTCTTAAATCTGTCAGAGAATTGAGGTCACAGGGCAAATCTTCGCCCCCAAAACTAGAGAGGTGAATACAGAAATCATAGCTGTCTGGGAGCAGAAGCTGCTGGTAGACCTTGGTGGGAACACTTAACAGGCAATTAACTAGTTGCTGGACTCTCAGCATGGGTTACCTTGAGGGATTAAAAATCCTTGGGGACCCAGTTTTAGGGAGGCCCCCACACTTTCATGAGCTTTACCTTTAGGAAACTCCTCACATTGTCAGGATGAAGATGGGAGAAAAAAATCCCCTCCCATTTCCAGCAAATTGCAGGGGCTGGCAAGGGTGAAATCTGTAGGGCGAGTGCATATGTGGGAACTCTGTATTTCCTGTTTGATTTTTCTGTAAACCTTAAACTGCTCTAAAAACCGAAGTCTAAATAAACAAAAATAAAGTCAATTCAGATTGACTTTCTCAATGCAGATTTTGAATTTCAGTTTCTCACTCAAATGGAGGATACCCTCATGGTCTTTTCTTCCTGAAGGAAGAAAAGGCTTTGGTTGAGACAGGATTTAAATTTACAGTCAACAAAGTACAGGAGTTAAAAGTCCTCAGCCTCAGTTCCTCCTTGAGAATGGCCGGTGAGTCTCACTGCTCCTTATATTCTCAATCTCCACTCACATCTAATCACTCAGCTGATAAATTATTTTAATACTATGACCAAATGCTTGCTGACAGTTTATTTCACACTGGCCCTGTGGTCATTGTTTCACATGCATTATTTTGCTTTTTTCTTTTTAAAAAATATTATAGTGTTTAATGTACATACAAAAAAGTTCACAAATCCTGCATAGACCACTGGATGAACCTTCTTAAAATGAGCATAATCCTATAATCATCCCCAAATCAAGAAACAGAATACTACCAGCACTCAAATTTCCCTCTCTTTATTTTAGTCCCTGATCCTCCAAGTGCTAGTGATGTGGGAGGTCAGGTCCAGGAGGCCCGGCAGTCGGCCTTTGACCCACTCTATCCTCCTACCAGGTTCTTGACTCCACCACAGGAAAGAATTGAAGGGCAGAGTCACAGTAGAAAGTGAG
>NW_007736615.1:0-26932 GCF_000696425.1 Galeopterus variegatus
TATTTACCAAACAATAGTCTTAATTTAGTCAGTTAAGATTTTGCTTAGTGGATATTTTTTTTCCAGCTAAGAAACTAAACTCTTAATTTCAGTTTAATTTTTACTTATAAAAGCCCCAAGGTAATAAGGAATGAAAATGACTTATACTATTGATTATGAAGCAAGCTATAACAATTTTTATGTAATTGTAACTGCAAGCAACTCTGCCTTTAGGATAATCCTTTTGCTGCTCCAGACTTTTTAAAATTTTCATCCTAAATGATCCCTCAGTCCCTACTCTTCTCTTTAGAGTTCTTAAACCATACCATCCCACCTCCAACAACACACCAATAGTTAATTTTATAGTGCTTCTAAACATCTGTTCTTATCCACATGTGCTAGGATTTGTTCCCCAGAGTATCCAAGCTAAGAAAAACACTTTGTCTAGCAGAGAGGCTACTGGGGACCCAAGAGAGCCAATATAAAACAGCATAAATCTAACTCAGGGTCACACACTCCATCTTTTTCTGGAGATCAAAACATCTTCCTCAAACCTCAAGTGGAATTTGCTAGTCCCAGGTCCATTGTGACACTCAAACATTTGCAGGTAATACTCCAGGAGAAAGGAAAAAAAGTAGGAGGGGGAAAAGACCAGAAAATCCTGGATGCAAAAAGTCATGTACAAAAAAAGATACTCAAATCTTTTGAACCAAATACCACAATCACTAAGTTGGGTTCTACAATGTTTTAGAATTATTAATGACATTTTTTAGAAAATAACAAATAACTTTCAATTTTTTTTATTTCTGAATTTATGGTGTTTTTAAGTGTACTTAAAGATGGTATAGTTGTTGTTGGCCATTGTTTCTGGTAGCTCGGGCAAAACCCTCTCATGCTGCTTAAAGGTTTAATAATATCCTAATGCCACCACTACATGGAGAATTTTTATTTACAGTTTTCCTGATAGGTGATCATTCAGTTTCTACCTGGCAACACTACTGATGGTGAGCTTCTAGTTTCACAGGGCTGCTTTGTCTGTTTGGAAGCAGTTCCTTGTGATGGGACTCTTTTCCCTATTGAACCAAAATGTGCATTTTTAATTTTTTAGCATCTTTTGGTTGGCAAGTATGTACTTTTAGTGACATTAAATATTTTTTTTCCTGTTAGAACATAATGAATCTAAAAATGTTTAAGGGCAAAATTACCAGAATCATCAAATATTTCTTATGGTATCAATTCAAGACTATTCATAATCTTAGTCACAGCTCTTTCCAAGAAACAAACACATCAAAACAAACATTATTTCTTTCATGACTTATTTAAACCTTGTACTTCATAGAAAGGCCAAAAAAAAAAAAAAATCTTCATTAGAGCACCGAAACATACAAAGAATTATGCCAGGAACATGTATGTGTTATATAACATTGGAATTTAATGGTGGATTTGATCCTCATTACAAGATTTGCAAGGTATACCTCATTTCATTTTTTTGAGATAAGATAAGAGTCTCAAGGCCTTAACTACTTGATCAAATCACATAGAGTAAGTAGCAAGACTGAGATTATATCTGAGACATGGGTTATCCCAAAGATTTTGCTATTTTCATTATAAAATTACTTTCCAAAAGACCTGCCTATCTTTCAGCTGTGGTGTGCCTTTTTCCAAATGCAATTGACATATAAAATACTTATATCTGAATAACTCAATTTATGATGTATAAGTGGTAAAGTACTGTTACAGCAGATATGCCACCCTATTTGGGGGCTTTTACATATTTAGAATAGATTAATTAACAAAAAATCCATTCAAATTTTATATAACCTAAGTCTAATTTTGTTTTTATTTTTGTTTTAAAGGCTCATATTATGGCTGAGATAAAAATATATAATTATTTAGAAGAAACTTAAAAGCAATGCATTGGTATTAAAAATAAATTGTAAACGTAATTAAAAGATGAGGTGAAATTGCTATATATATTAGTAAAAAGACTAGTAATTCAAATTCATCAACAATTAAAGCAAAATAATATGACACAATATCACTATGCTTGTGTTTTAAAAAAACTTCATGGTATACTTTTCCATTCTTTATCTTAACCTTTTATTGAAATTTCTCTTTTTCTGTGATTTTCTTTTAAAATTATTGTATAGTTGAATATTTCTAACAAAATCTGAAGTATAAACCTAAATAGTGAAATTTAATTACAATCATCTAGTTAAAAAAAGGTCTTATTTCCATAGCTCTATTTCTGTATTTATTATACATTTGTTTGGTTTCTTCTTTCAATATAATGATTAAGTGTACTCTTTATTCTATGGCTTTAATCAAATAATTTGTAAATTTGTAAACATGTACTTCTATCCAAAAGAGATTTGTGGCTTAAAGTATTTAATAAATATAATAAAGCCATTTTTCTATAGAAACATGCGTTACCATTAACCCCCGAACCCTGCTTTTCATATAAAAACACACAAACACGTATATAGACAGAAAATCATTAATTTACCTTTACCTTTACCCACTCTCCAACCAGGCTCTATTGGATTATATGGAAATTTGATACTAAATTTTTATCTATGGAGGGATTTTTGGACTCCACTTTTGTTATCCAAAACATCTTTTATTCCTCCAGAGTACAATCATGCTTTCCAGGAATAGGATTAGCAGATTTCCTATGTCCTTTGTCAAAATGAGCAATTTGCAGCTAAGTATTACAGGAAAGAATTCCAAAGCACCAAGTTTAATCCCAGAAACTTGGGACTCTGGTATGATTAAATTCAGTTTCCTTGTCTTGAGTGAAAACCATACTTTCTGGCTTATTCATACCCCAACTTTCTGCCTGTAATGTTCAAACACTGTCCTGCCATGTTCTGGTCTCTAGAAAAAAATCCTACAGGATTGCAAATTTGAATATTAAATAGGATCAGAGCCACAGGAGAATCTAAACTATGGAGTTGATATGTGTTTNCTAACAGCATGCTTATAAAGATAGCACTGGCTCTTCTGGCAAGGACAGTGGCAGTGCTGACGCCAGCACCCATCCTGGCAAAAAGACTGGACAGATTCCAAACCCAAATCATTCCTTACTCCTACTGTGCATACATGGCTGTGGTGCTGATAGGCTGTGGAGACATCTCTGAACACATTACCTATGGCATCATGGTTATCATAGCATCTGTGGGATTTGATCTGTTTTTTATCAGTCTGTCATACGGACTTATCCTTCGTGCTGTCTTTCGGATACCATCTTGGGAAGCACGGGGAAAAGCTCTCAGCACATGCAGCTCTCATCTTTGTGTCATTGGTCTCTTCTATTCTCCTGTTGTCTTCTCTGTCCTGGCACAAATTTTAGGCTACCATATTGCTCCTCATCTACAGATTATCATTGACAATCTCTATTTCCTGGTGCCTCCCATGGTCAACCCCTTGATTTATGGTGCCCGGACCAAGCAAATGCGGGAGTGGGTGCTGCGGATCCTCCACTGTCACGGAGACTGAGGTTTATACCTTTGGTGGACAGGAGACCTGGAAAAGTGGAGCTGAAAGTCATGTTTAGTGGGAGGTGGAGTTCACTCCTGCCAGGTTTGGGGCTTCATGGGGAAAGGAATAACAAAGTCAAGAGAAGGACTTAGCCAGTGTGGGAATGTAACTGGGTTATGTTCTTCCTGTCAAGATGCAGCTGTTATGAAACGCTCATAACCAGAACGCTCCGAAATGCTTATGCCAGCAATAAAGTAGGATAACATTTTATTGTTAAATTCATTATTTATCTAATTACACCACAACAGATAATTTGGAAAGACATTTTTCAAGTGAGGTAAAAATGCAATTTAGGCCTATATTCTCAAGATGTATGTGCATAAATAATTATCCAAAGGTTTTCCTGATTTAATTTTTTCTCTTTTACGTTTATGTTTTATCCATTTCACCACCACAAAATAATATATTATGGAAGAGATTTCTAATGAAAATAAATATGCGTAAATATTCATGTAGATATAAATGAGTAATGAGCTCCCTTTCTCTGTCTAAATGGTATTAAAAGAAAAAACTAATTTTTAGTAAAATATAATAGATTGGATCTGAGATATAGGCATTTTACAAATAAAATTTTAAGAAGTTCTAATGAATCTGTTTTTTCTCTAGCTTCACTTTTCCTTTTTACCTAGCTGACTTCGTGTATCTTAATACCTTTAAGATACCCAATTTTAAATCTTAAATCATGAATTATGTCTGTGCTCTTGAAAGCACATTCTAACAGCATTGTGAACCACTTTTCATATGCATCTTAAACTTAACACTTGCCAAATTCTTTTTTTTCATATTTTATTTTATTGTGGAAAGACCACTTAATATGAGATCTCCTCTCCTAAGAGATCTGCTTGGCAACATTGTCACTATACAGTACTAGATTGTACACAAACTAAACTCTCAATTTCTTTGCCAGCTATATTGTCCCTCCATATTTCCCATTTTTGTTCATTTGACTTTAGTTAAAAAAAATTAATTTAAAACCTTGCAATTACTTAATTATTTTTATTTTCATCTCTCCACATAACTGATCACCAGGATTTCTGTGCACATTTCCACTACCTTTTTTCTATCTTGGACTTCTTTCACATCTATGGATCTCTGTATTGTAAAATCCTTCTAACTAACTTCCCTATCTCTGATCTCTCTCCTATTCCAAGTTGTTCTTAACACTGCAACTGAAGTTGTCATTCTCAAACAAATATCTCATTTCATCCACTAAAAATTTTCAACAGCCTGTTACTCAAGGTAAAGTCTTAACTTAATAGCATGACATTCAAGTTATTGTGTGACTTAACACCAGTCTTCTTTGCCAGGTGCTTTATTCTCAGTAAATCACTATAGGCATCAATCCAGCCAAAACTGACTGCTTCTTTTGTAAAGAAACCACACATTCCTCTACTTTAGTTCATTCTTCTTCATATTAATTCTTTTTTGACTAAAAAAGATTGAGGCATTTTCCCTCTATCTTTTTAGTCAAAATCTTTCTCAGCTCAAGAGACATTTCCTTCAATTTATTGCCCCTAATGCTTGTCTTCAAACAATATCGATCAGCCCTTTTCTCTACTTCAGGTGTTTTCAAGATTTGTTTGTCTATGATCTGTCCTATGCCTCAGTTATTTACATACAAGCCTTGTTATTGCTCTTATACTGACATTTTTTTAAGGGCAGGGGCTATACCCAAAAGCAAAAGTTGGATTTTGCACAGGCTTTAAACCCATGTCACAGTTAAAATAAAGAAAAGTTACTAAACACCAACTTCTAAAGTGAAGGACCTAGATATGTAAATCTCCCATTCTCTCATCTCTAATGTTCAAAGTATACCTTGGAAAAGCATACACACAGATGTTATTTATCTGCAAAAAAATATACAAGTATACACACTTTTCCTTTCATATACCTACTTCTATCATTTTATTTATTTTTAAACAGCTTCTATGCTCGGTCTCTCTATTTCTCTGTCTGTCTCTCTTGGTCTCTCCCTCATGCTATCATATTTATATTTATACACATTCATTCACTTCACCTGAGATATGCATGCATTCACAGGAATGTGCATATATACATATATTAAATGTACGTATTAAATTACATCAATAATTATGCAAAACCACTATTAACTTCCCTGCAATTGGCCTGTACCAGTTTTCAGAGACCTAAATTTTCTTAAGTAAATTAACAACCCATCTCAAAATGCTGCTACCAAACACTCTTATGCAATTTCTAGGACTCGTGCAATACTCCCCCTGTCAGCCTTCCTTGACCTCTTCTTTTCCTCCATTCTGTATCAGTTTCCTTTTTAATGGTCTCCAGAGTCATCCATTCCTTTCACAATCATGACACATATCACACAATATGATAATAGTGTCTTTGCATAATCATTGTCTACACCAGAATGAGTGTTTTGCCTATTGTTTTCACAGAATCTAGAATTTCTGTGGAATGTAAGTTCAATACATATTTATTGAACAGGTAAGTCCTATTTCAAATAGCTTCTCTGATTAAACAACAAGATCATAAAACAATGCATAGACTTGTGCATTTACTTTATATATTAAAATAAAAGAATAGGAGGAAGAAAAGGAAGAAGGAAATGGAGGGACTGAAATAGGAAGGAAGAAAGAGAGGGGAGAGACAGAGAGAGGAAGGAAGCACTTTGTTTTCTCACATGTTGTTTTTCTCCGTTAAGGATCCTTTTATGTGAAACCTCTTCACCTCCGTTTTTGAATATTATTTAGGGTATGTTCTTTCACCTTCAGTGTACCAATGTGTTCTCTAAAGAATAATTCCACTTCTCAATTATTATGATTATGATTGCTGAATTACAAGCAACCCTGGAATGTAGAGGTTGGAGTTGACTGGGCTCAGCTTAATGTTCTCACTTGAGGTCCTTCACATGATTGCATAACAAAAAGGGACTGAGGCTGGAATCCTCTGGGGCTCTGAAGGATAGACATCCAGTATCACGTCCTTGCTGACAATCCTGATGCTTCCTGCTTCTTCCCCTGGGCTGTCTCTCCATTAAATTAACCTGGTTTTCTTATAGGGTGTTTCAGAGTTTCAAGAGGGAAAATTAGAAGCTACTAGGCCAGATATGTTCTATACCCAAAACTTACACAGCATCACTTCCACAGTATTCTATTGCTCAAGGCAGTTAGAGGATCTGCTCAAATTTCAGGGTTTTGGAAAAAGATTTAGTCGCGATGGTTGTACAAGGGCATGTAGTTTGTAAGATACTGTTATGGCCATCTTTGAAACATCCAATCTGCCATGGTCCTCTCTCTGGCTACACCTGTTCATATTACTTTCATATGCAACATACATTTACACCTCTCCCAAACTTCTAGGTCTCAGCTCATGGTAGCATTTCTCAAGAATTCCATCATCTAAATCCTATCCAAATGTAGGTGAGGTTTCATGGGTGTGGTCCCTTGGGTATAGTTCCACCAGTATGCTTTCTTTTTCTCTAAACATCTGTTAAGTAAAGAGATAAGTGATCTGCCTCCAACAGTGCCAATATACAATGTTAACACAGTGATGGGATAAATGTGAAAACACTTCCATTTCAAAATAGGAAGAAAGATGGAAGATGGCAATTACTGGTCTATAGCATGCTGAAATATAGGAAGGCATATGTTGCCAGCTTTTGAATTAGGGCTCTATCCTGCTCCATGAGGATAGTTTTCAGTTTTTCAGTGTTTCTTGGCTTTACCCTCTGGAATGTGGTTCTGCATTCTGAGACATCTTTCATTTTCTAAAAGAAATCGTCCAGGCCGAGCCCGTGGTGCACTCGGGAGAGTGTGGCGCTGGGAGCACACCAACGCTCCCGCTGTGGGTTCAGATCCTATATAGGAATGGCCGGTGCGCTCACTGGCTGAGCGCGGTTTTGGACAACTCCACACCAAGGGTTACAATCCCCTTACTGGTCACAAAAAGCCAAAAAAAAAAAAAAAAAAAAAAAAAAAAAAAGAAAGAAAGAAAATCGTCCAAGTTTTCAATTTATATTTCTAAGCCTATAGATTGGGTAGCCCAAATATTCCTCTTTCCCCCATTTTATTTTCATTTGTTTACTTATGTTTTTTATCATTCAAGGTTATATTTTTTATTGGTTATGAATATTCATGGAGTACAAAACTGATTGTCACCAGTTGTGCCCAAAAAGTGATGGCCAGATCCATACTGGCAGCATGCCCATTACTACAAACTGTGATTATACCACATGTCCCCCACCCGATTATCCCCAATCTCCCTCCCCAACCCCTTTCCCTGACTCCACTTTGTATGCGTAGGTATGTTCCCTCCCTCTGTAAGTCCAACACACCACTGTGGTCTTTCTTTACTTCCTTCTTTCTCTCTTATCTCTCACTTTGAGTGAGTATGTGAGGTTTTTAGTCCCTCTATGCTTTGCTTATTTCACTCAACATAAGTTGCTTGAAGGTCATCCATGTTGTTGCAAATGGGAGAATTTCACTCCTTTTTATGGCAGAGTAGTATTCCATGGTGAATATATACCACATTTTCCTTATCCACTCATCTGTCAATGGGCATTTAGGTTGGTTCCATATCCTGGCTATTGTGAACAGAGCTCCAATGAACATGGGAGTGCAGGTTTCCCTTTGACATGATGATTTCCATTCCTTTGGGTATATACCCAGAAGTGAGACTGCTGGATCGTATGGAAGATCGACCTGTAGTTGTTTGAGAAACCTCTATACTGCTTTCAGTAGTGGTTGTACTAATTTACAGTCCCACCAACAGTGTAGGAGCATTCCCGTCTCTCCACATCCTTGCCAGTGTTTGTTATTCTCCATCTTTTTGATTGTAGCCAGTCTAACTAGAGTGAGGTGGTATATCAATGTGGTTTTAATTTGCATTTCCCTGATGATTAGTGATCATTTTTTAGTGAGCATTTTTTCATATGCCTGTTGGCCATTTGTATGTCTTCTTTTGAAAATGTCTGTTCAGCTCCTTTGCCCATTTTTTTAATTTGGGTATTTGGGGTTTTTACTGTGTAATTGCTTGAGTTCCTTGTATATTATGGATATTAATCCCCTGTGGGATGCATAGTTAGCAAAAACTTTCTCCCACTCTATAGTGTGACATTTCACTCTGTTCATTGTTTCTTTTGCTGTGAAGAAGCTTTTTAGTTTGATATAGTCCCATTTGTTTACTTTTTCTTCTGTTGCTTGAGCTTTCAGGCTCATGTTCATACAAGTGTGTGCCCAGACCTAGTTCCTGAAGTGTTTATCCTATATTCTCCCTTAGTAATTTTACACTTTCAGGTCTTATGCTTAAGTCTTTAATCCATTTTGAGTTGATTTTAGTATATGTTGAAAGATACATGTCTAAATTCTTTCTTCTACATATGGATATCAAATTTTCCCAGCACCACTTATTGAAGAGGCAGCCATTTCCCCAATGTTTGTTTTTGTTGCCTTTGCAAAATATCGGATAGCTGTAAGCCTGAGGGATGACTTATGGGTTCTCTGTTTGCTCCATTGGTTCAAGTGTCCATTTTTATGGCAGTATCATGCTGTGTTTGTTGCTATAACTTTGTAGTATAATTTGAAGTCAGGTAGTGCTATGTCTCCACTCATTTTTTTCACTAGGGGCTGCTTTGGCTGTTCTGGGTCTTTTGTTGTTCCATATGAATGTTAAGATTGATTTTTCCATTTCTGCAAAGAATGTCATTGGTATTTTGATGGGGATTGCACTGAATCTGTAGATTGCTTTGGGTAGCATACACATTTTCACAATGTTAATTCTTCCAATCCAAGAGCATGGAATATCTTTCCATCTTTTTGTGTCTTCTTTAATTTCTTTCAGTAGAAGTTTGTAGTTCTCATAGTAGAGATCTTTTACCTCCTTGATTAAATTAAGTCCTAGGTATTTTTTTTTCATGACTTAATAGTAGGTAAATGGGCTTACTTTCTGCATTTCTCTTCCTGTTAGCTCATTATTGAAGAATATAAAGTCAACTGAGGGCCAGCCCGGTGGCGCACTGGATAAGTGCGCTGCTTGGGAAGCGCGGCAGCGCTCCCGCCCGAGGGTTCGGATCCCACATACAGACCGGTTCCCGCTCGCTGGCTGAGCGAGGCGGGGGAGCAACACCGAGGGTTGCAATCCCATTGCCAGTCCCCGGTCCGGTACGGGGGCAACACTGAGGGTTGCGATCCGTTGCCGGACACGGAAAAAGACAAAAGACAAAAATAAATAAATAAATAAAAATAAAAATAAAAATAAAAAGTCAACTGATTTGGAGGCATTTATTTTGTATCCTGCAATGTTTCTGAAATTATTAACTAACTCTAGGAGTTTTTTGATATATTCTTTAGGTTTGTCTCTATATGGTACCATGTCCTCTGCAAATAGGGACAATTGAACTTCATCTTTTCCAATCTGAATGCTCTTTATTTCTTTCTCTTGCCTCATTGCTCTACCTAGGACCTCTAGTACTACGTTAAATAGAAGTGATCAGAGAGGGCATCCTTGTCTTGTTTCTGTTCTTAAATATGTACGCACCCAATACTGGAGTGCATACCCATTCAGAATGATACTGGAAGTGGGCTTGTCATAGATGGCTTTTACTGTGTTGAGATACTTTCCTTCTATACCTAATTTGTTGAGAGCCTATATCATGAAGGGATATTGAATTTTGACAAATGCTTTTTCAACATCTATTGAGATAATCACATGGTTTTTGTCCTGGATTTTGTTTTTCTTTTTTTTTCGTCCTTTTTTTTTTTTTTTTTTTTTTTTTTTGAGACCGGCTGCACCGTGCTCAGCCAGTGAGCGCTGTGAGCACACCGGTCATCCATATATAGGATCTGAACCCACAGCGGGAGTGCTGCTGCGCTCCCAGCGCCACACTCTCCCGAGTGCGCCACGGACTCGGCCCTGTCCTGGATTTTGTTGATGTAATGTATTATATTTATTGACTTTCATATGTTGAACCAACCTTCCATCCCTTGGATAAATTCCACTTGATCATGGTGTATAATTTTTTCGATGTGTTGCTGTATTCTGATTGCTAATATTTTGTTTAGGATTTTTGCATGTATTTTCATCAAGGATATTGGCCTGTAATTTTCTTTCTTTGTTATGCCTTTATCTAGTTTTGGCATTAGAGTTATATTGGTCTCATAGAATGCGTTTGGGAGAATGGCTTCTGTTTCAACGGTTTGGAATAGTTTGAGGAGAATTGGCATTAATTCCTATTTAAACGTTTGATAGAATTCAGTTGTAAAGCCATCTGGACCTGGGCTTTTCTTAGTTGGAAGATTGCTTATTACCTCTTCAATCACATTGCTTGTTATTGGTCTGTTCAGGCTTTCTATCTCTTCTTGGTTCAGACTGGGTAGTTTGTATGTGTCCAGAAACTTATCAATATCTTCCAGGTTTTCAAATTTGTTGTCATACAATTTTTATAATAGTCTCTAATGATTCTTCATATTTTTGTGGTATCAGAGGCAATATCTCCCTTCTCATTTCTGATTTTTGTTATTTTGGTCTTCCCTCTTCCCTTTTTTTTTTTTTTTTTTTTTTAACTTAGCTGATGGTTTGTCTATTTCATTAATCTTATCAAAAAACAACTTTTTGGGTTTTTTAAATCTTTTCTGTTGTTTTGGGGGTCTCTATTTCATTTAGTTCTGCTCTGATCTTAATTATTTCTTTTCATCTAGTATCTTTAGGATTGGACTATTCCTGTTTTTCAAGTCCTCTGAGGTGTAGTATTAGGTCATTTATTTGAAATCTTTCCATTCTTTTGATGTATGTGTTTATTGCAATGAATTTGCCTCTTAGTACTGCTTTTGCAGTATCCCACAGGTTTTGGTAAGATGTATCTTTATTTTCACTAGTTTCAGGAATTTTTTTTTTTTTGATTTCCTGTTTAATTTCTTCTTGGACCTATAGGTCCTTTATCGTATTGTTTAGTTTCCATGTATTAGTATATTTTCCAGGGTTTTTGCTTATTATTAATTTCCAGTTTTAGTCCATTGTGGTCTGAAAAGATACTTGGAATGGTTTCAATTTTTCTAAATTTGTTGAGACTAGATTTGTGACCTAATATGTGGTCTATACTGGAGAATGTTCCATGTGCTGATGAAAAGAAAATATATTCTTTAGTTGTTGTGTGAAATGTTCTGTATATATCTGCCACGTCCAGTTGGTCTAAGGTGTAGTTTAAATCCTGTTTCTCTTTATTGATTTGTTGCCTGGAAGATCTGTCCCATACTGAGAGAGGGGTGTTCAGGTCACCCACTATTAATGTATTAGGGCCTATTTCTTTCTTTAGGTCTAAGAGTGTTTTTTTTATATATCTGGGTGCTCCAGTATTGGGTGCATACATATTTAAGACTGTTATGTAGTCTAGTTGAATAGATCCTTTTATCATTATATAGTGGCCTTCTTTGTCTCTTTTTATGGTTTTTGTTTAAATTCTATTTTATCTGATATAAGAATAGCTACTCCTGCTCATTTTTGGTTTTTATTTGCATGGTATATCTTTTTCCATCTCTTCACTCTTAGCCTATGTGTGTCTCTATAGGTGAGACGGGTCTCTTGAAGACAGCATACACTTGGGTCTAGTTTTCAATCCAATCAGTCAATCTGCGTCTTTTGAATGGGGAGTTTAATTCATTCACATTTAGGGTAGCTATTGACAGGTATTGTTAAATTCCTGTCGTTTAGTTACTTTTTGTTCAGATGCTTTAAATACCTTTTGATCATTACTTCATCTTTTATTTCTCTTCTCCAATGTTAGCTGGAAATTTGAGGTGGCATGATTTAGCTTCTTTCTCTTTCTCACTGACATTTTTGTTTTAGCTGTGGGTTTTGCTCTTTCTTGTGTATCTGTGATACTGATCATCATTATTTAGATTCCAGATGAAGGACTCCCTTGAGAATTTCTTGCAGGGCTGTTGATGTGATGGTGAACTCCCAGAGTTTTTGTTTGTCTGGGAAATATATTATTGCTCCCTCTTTTCTGAAGGAGAACTTTGCTAGGTAAAGAATTGTTGGCTGGAAATTATTTTCTTTTCATATTTTGAAAGTATCGTTCCACTTTCTTCTGGACTGCAGGGTTTCAGTTGTGAAGTCTGCTGTTAGTCTGATGGAGATTCCCTTATAGGTGACTTGATACTTTTCTCTTGCTGTTTTAGAATTCTTTCTTTGTCTCTGAGCTTTGCAAATTTGACTATATTCTGACTCGAAGAGGATCTTTTTGTAGTGAATCTGTTTGGGGACCTTTGAGCTTCCTGGATCTGAAGTCCTGCATCTCTCCCTGCACCTGGGAAGTTTTCTGTTATTATTCCCTTTAATAGGTTTTCAATACTTTTTCCTTTCTCCTTCCCTTCTGGAATACCCACAATTCAGATGTTAGAGCACTTAAGGTTGTCTGCTCTCTCTCTTAGATTTTCATCATTATTTTTAAATTCTTTTTTCCTTTTTTTTCTGCCTGGGTTATTTCAAAAAGACCATCTGTGAGATCTGAAATTCTTTCTTCTGCTTGCTCTACCCTGCTACTCAAGCTCTCTGTCATTGAGTGAATCTTTCATTTCTAGGAGTTCTGGTATGCTCTTCTTTATGGCATTAATCTCTTTGTAGATTTCCTCCTTCATATTCTGGATATTTTTTCTTGTTTTATTGTATTCTCTAAATGACTACTGTTTTATGTGTTTGAGTTTTCTCAAGATTATTGCTTGGAATTCCATTTCAGACATTTCAAGGATTCCCTGTTCTATAGGTTCTGGAATTTGAGCATTAATGTATTCCTTTGATATTGTCATATCTTCTTGCTTATAGTTCTAGTATTTTTTCATTGATGTTTGGTCATCTGGTAGAGGACTTGCTTCTTCTATTACTCTGGGGTTGGCTGTGAGGATAAAGATTTCCTTCTCTATTTGCAGGCTGTACTGTTGACTCTGCTTATATCGATGTAGTTGAGTGAGTGGACGGTTGCCTGTAGAGTGGCCCTGGCTGCTACTTGGGTGGTGAACTGTGCTGTCAGTGACAGTAGGTGTGGCACTGGCTATATTACACCACCTTAGCTCCTGGTCCAGAATCCATGGCTATAGACTGAGCCCCCATTGCCACTCGGGTCTCAGCTCACCTTGGCACCTACTCAGCATGTGGGCACTTCCTTCAAGGGCCTAAGACTGAGCCCTGGTGATTCATGGGTCTTAGCTCATCTCAGCACCTGCTGCAGCTGTCAGTCTACTGATTTTCCATCTTCCTACCAAAGAAAATTTAACCATCTTAAGAGAAGTATAATTTCAACCAGAGCATTTTTAATTTCTCATTAATAAATTTCAGAATATAATAAAACTACACACAATATGTATGTCTAAATATATATATATATGTAAGTATGATTCTATAATCTTGTATATCCTTAATTCATTTTCAATGCTAATAAATTTTTGTAAATTACTTAGCAATTTCTAATTTGGGAATAGTAGCATCTGCAAACAGGTACAGTTTTTCATTTTATGTATTTAAATATTTGCCATATTGTTTTGCCTTATTATATTAGCTAAGATCTCAAACATAATATGTGATGGAAGTATTAGAAGAAGACACCCTTAAATTGTTTTTGAACTTAGAGAAAGGTGTTCAATATTTCACCATTAATGGTGAAGTCAGCAGTAGATTTGTGTGTGTGTGTGTGTGTGTGTGTAACCTTTCCTGAATTCTATCTGAATCCTCTTGACTTTGTAAATATTTTAAAATATAAGTGGGATGGTTATATGTTTTTTCTAAGATTTTTTTTAATAAAGTTCACATTGTTAATTGTGGAATGCTAATACAATCTTTTATTCCTACATAGAGTGCACTTGATGGTGATTTATTATCTTATTGTTTTTTCTGGATTTCATTTGCCAACATTTTGTTAGACATTTTTGTGTCTATTTTCATGATGAATATGGGTTTTGTAATATGAATATCTTTGACATCAGAGCTATGCTGGCCTCATAAAATAAACTTGGAGCTATTATTCTTCCTGCATTTTCTAAAAAAGTTTATTTCAAGGTTTATATTATTTTTTACTTGTTTGATATAATTGTCAAGTGAAAGTATCTCAGATTAATGTGAAAGTTTTAATATAAAAGGTTCAGTTGTATTTTGATTGGGTATTCAGATTTTCCAATCTTTCAAGAGTTGTGCTATTAATTATCACATTGTTGAATTAATAGGTGCAGATTTATTTATAATATCCCATTATTGATATATTAATGTGTATAGTGTGTACTGATGTACCTTCTTTTTCTTTCCTTATGTCAGTGATTTTCTCATGTATTTTTTTATACTTAATTGTTTTTTGTTCTATCATTATTATTTCTATTTTCCAATTTATTTAAGTATAGTTTGTTCTTTCTACTTTATTTCTTGAGGTATAAACAGAACATTGACTTGTTTATATATATATAAAGTAACAGAACAAACTCCTAAAAAATACACATTAATTTTTAGGGCACACAAAATAGACCTTATACTGGCCCAAAAGGAAATCTTAATGTATTTGAAGTATTTAAAATTATAAAAAGTATTCCCTGATCAAAATGAAATTAATTTAGAATTTAATAACAAAAGATTATAAAAAAGTCTTTAAATATTTGCAAATCAAGCAGCACGTACCTCAAAATGTCATGAGTTAACACAGAAATCACAGTGAATATTTTTCTTACTGTTAACTGAATAAGAATGAAAACGCAGAATGGCAAAACCAACAGCATGCAGCAAAATCAATGGTTAGAATAAATTTATCCATGAAAATGCACATATTCCAAAAGAGAACTTTTAAATATTAATAACCAAAGCTTTCTTATCAAGAAAAAAAGAGAACTGAGAATTAAAAGCAGAAAAGTAAAAGGAAAGAAATAATAAAGATTATATTAGAAGACAAATACATTAGAGATAGATGCTAATATCAGTCTTTAGCTGAATATGTTTTATATCGGTGTAGCTGTAGTTTGCAAAACAAATATATTTAATATAGAGCATGAAACTGCATGGAAGGAATAATGGGAACTTTGTGCATAATGAGTATAGAGTATATGTTAGAATGACAGAACACTTTTGGAAATAGAGGTGATGGTCACACATCATTGTGAATATAATTAATTTCACAGAATTGTATGTTTAAAATGGTTAAAATGAAATATGTTATATACACATTTAAACACAATTTTTAATAAAGATTTAGTGTGATGATATGAAACCTCAACAATGAGCACACAGAGTCCAAATTGTCTCCATCCCTAGGAAATAAAACCCCTCTCTACATGCCCAGAAACATTTGAAAGATCACTTCTGAGATCCTTGATTCAGAAGAAAAATCTTTACCCAAATGCTTATGAATTACCTTTTTTTTTTTACAACACAGACAATAGGATTAAGTGCAGGTGGCACAAGGAGGTAGATGGTAGACAGAAGAATGTGGGTAGAGGGGGCAACATGACCAACACAGTGGCTGAAGAAGAGAAAAAGGCAAGGATATAAAACTCAGGAAAAAATAATAATATGAGCTGTGCATGTATTAAATGCTTTGAGTCGTACCTCCCGATAGTGTAGACGAAAAACAGCCTGGAAAATCAGAACATAGGATGTGAATATAAAAATCAGGTCAAATCCCAGAACAGTAAAACCCACAAAAAGACTACACGTTTTATTGATTTGGATGTCTTCTGCAGCCAGCTTGACCACAGCCATGTGCTCACAGTAAGAGTGAGCAATAAGAATGGAATGGAAAACATGCAGACTTTTAATTAAAATGAGTAACAGACCAATAAGCACTGTAGCTCAGATTATCACCATAACCATCATGCAACACTGGATGGAAGGCATGAGGATGGATGTGTGCCTCAAAGGATCACAGATGGCAATGTAGTGGTCAAAGGCCATGGCCAACAGAATACCAGACTCCATGCACTGCAAGACATGGATGAAGAACAGCTGGGCTAGGCAGGCATCAAAGGCCATGGAGCAAGAGCTGAACCAAAAGATGGCCAACATCTTGGGAGCAATGGCTGCACAGAGTCCTGTGTCAGTGGCTGCCAGCACAGCCAGGAAGATGTATATGGGCTGGTGCAAGCTACGTTCTGTAGGAACAATGATAAGTAAGGTGATATTTCCCAAAAGAGCCAGCAGGCATATGGCAAAAAAAGGAAATCCAATCCAAAACTGCATGTGCTTTAGTCCAGGAAAGCTAATTAAGGTCACAGTTCTGGGGTTCAAATGTGGCATGTTGACAACTGCATAAGAAGTTGGTATTCTGTCTTCTCACCACTGATTCTGATACCTGCAGAAGAGAACTTCGACAGAAAGTGAAAAGATCTCAGCTCTCCTTATCATTCAACCACTATCAGGCAACCACTATCATTCAACCATATGGGGCATTGAGCAAACAAGTTCACTGCTTTGGATAGCAGTTTGGCCAGATTATTCCGAGGTTCTACAATGCATGTTAAGACAGTGGAAGCAAACAATCATTTAAATCCTTCACTAGAGCCAAATAGGAGGAAAAACATGTGAGTGTTTCAGGATTTCTTACTTAACTCTTGTGGAAACTTGACATGGAGAGCACTGATCTTTAGCTTGTCCCACGATCTCTAGACTAATTTGGCTGAAAAGCCACCATTAGCTGTTCCTTCTGTGTCTGCTTCTAGAGGCCAGCCCAATTTTACTGCAGTTAGGAATTTTCCTCCAAGCCTTGATGTACAGAAGAAATCCCGTTTGTGTTGCCCTGTGTGCATTTGTACATAATCCTATGAGAGCCTTCACCATTAGCCACAGTGCTGCTGGCCATGGGAACTGAGCTATTTGTTCTTGAGTCACTGGCAATCTTTCTCTTATTAGCTTTGTTAGAAGAAAGTTTTAGTTGTTTTATCTTAACTTATTCCTTCATCAAAATATTGAATAATCCACTATTTTTCTTGGCACTGCGTGTGGCCCCTAGAGGAGATTTTAAGATAATAATATTCATTTAGAGACAGCAAGCAGAAGTTGGTTTTATTAATGAGTTAATGTCTGTTTATGTTTAGGGCAGATTCATTGAGTGCAACAATAAATGTGAACTAGAAAGACTTGTTTTGTTTTTTGTTTTTAATGGGGGCTTAGGAGATTTTTTTTGACAATTTTATTTTAATTTATTTTATCATTTGAAACAATTGCTTATACATATTTATGGGGTACTGAGTATGGTAATTGAGGAAGGGACACAAAGAGTAATTGAAATTTGTCACGATGAACATGCTAATAATATCGATTTGATCATCACATACTGAGTTTAGAAGATTTAAAACTAAAGAAAACAAAAAGATTATAGAGGTACCAAATTCAAGAAAAATGGACATCTTAAAATTGAGTCATGTACAGTTGAAAGCAGAACCTTAGTATTATAGACAGACCCTGAAACTGGATTAGCATAAGAGTCTGTGTGTGTGTGTGTGTGTGTGTGCGTGTGTGTGTGTGTGTTATCAGAGGCTATGGGTCAGCAGATCACTAGACTGCTTGAACTCTGGGTAGGCTGCATATTCTGCTTTGCATAAAGGACTGTTATTTCTCTTTTTAATAGCTTTACAATATACTAAGAATAATTAGCTGTGATTTGAGTTTTGAAGATTCTTTAAATACAATGCACACCCCATAGTACATCCCTAGTTCTACGATCGTTACAGATTTTTACTTATTTTCTTTTTGGAGGTGATTCAAATTAACAAAGCCTTTTTCTCCCATTAGTCTGATTTTCATTAATCACTCTAATTTTTGAACCAATCCAAATTTTGCTTCAATCTGTTCATACCTAAACACTGATCCCATCACCTCCAGTAAAGAGATTTCCTCTGATCTGGTTATACCCATACGCCTTAGAAAAGGAAACCCTTTCCGAGTAGCAGTGAAAATCTCTGCCCCTAAATTACCATTACCCTAATTTCTTGAAAGATGTCAGATAGTCAGCTATTTCATTTTCACATGAAGTATATGTGGTGTGTAGGAGTATAAAAGAATTTTTTTGTACAGTAATTCTAATATGAAAGGAAAAAATAATGGAGGGACACTGCAATATCTTTGCTTGTGATCCTGCAAGAACATTAATGAGTTAACTGTGGTCAGAATAGCCATAAAAATCGGTTAAAGCAATAAACACGGTTGTGAAAAAGAATTTTCTTTGATGTCTACTTCTGGCATTTGAAGCTATGTGGTGGGAGAAATAGTGAAATACATGGACAATGTTTCTAATACTCGTGAATGTGAGTTGTCAGAAATTAAAGAAGCTGAAACAGAAAGTTTCATAAGCTAAAGCTGTCAGTATTTCCTTAAACACTCAATAATTTCTTAATAGTCTGAAGGCTAAACTAAATTTTATATTTACCCCCACCAGTAGATGATACTGCACTTATCAGATTACATGCCTAGTATTCAGCAAGTGGTTAAAATTAAGGGGTTGGAAATCAGAAAGATGACTCAGCTGTCAATACTAGATCCCCCACTTATCATATATGTAATCTTGCCTAAATAACTTACCCACAGTTTGTTCATCTGTCAATTAAGGACACTATTAACCTCACTTACTCCAGTGTTAAATGTGGGATTAATACAACATATCAATGTTTGAAACAATTCAAATACTCAATATATGGTAGTTTATGAAAAGCCTATTATTTTGTCAAGTTAGAAACAGGTGGTGGAATATTGGGGAGAGAAGAAAGAAAAACATTGAGTAGTGAAAACTTTTTAATGAGAGATGAAGTAAGCTCTGTGAGAAGAGGAAAATTCTACAGCCAAAAAGCTTTTCTACAGCATCTCATATATAAGATTGGTGATTCTTCCAAGTAATCTAATCAGAGTCAAAATAAAAAGTTAACATCCTAACTACTTTTCAAATATTTCTGCACTTAAAAAGATCATTTAAGAAAAAAAAAAAAACTTTGTAATGGTTACTCCTCCTTTGCAGGCTCTGTGAGTACATAAACATTTAATGGGGAAATGCATGCATTTAAATTTCCTTAAACCCAGTTTCTATAAGGTAACAAGGTACGGACTTTATGACCCTCATCTTTTTAAAATGGTCTGTTTCACATTAAGGTTTGTTTCATTCTTACTAAGTGGAAGACAAAGAATAGATATAATAGCATGTGATCTTCAACAGAGGTGAGAGGGCAAAAAAGAGGTGGGGGTATTCTTTGCCTTGGCAGCAAGAAGACTGAACTGTTTGGCAAAAGATCTGACACAAAATCTTTTCAAGACATATGATTTCTCCTGCCTTTCTCCCACTTTCTACATTACTCAAACACTTGCCACCTTTCCACAGCAGGTTGCCTCTAAATTATCCTTTTTCATTTTCAGTAAATCAGAGAACACTAGAGTTAATCGGGATCTATTTGATAAGATTCCAGAAAGTTTGGGTACAAACTTGCTTATATAATTATGTATTTGGAGGCCAGAAATGCAAGAAGATATTACTAATTACCTATGAAATTATTTTAACTCTAAGTTACATAAATCTAGCTCCTTAACCTTTTCCTTAATGAAAAATTATAAAAACGCAGAAAACACAAGGGATTAAAACCCCTATTCCATCTTTTTTTTTTTTCTAAAATAAACTGCTATCACAGCCCCTTATTCCCTCCCAATACCTAATTTGTACAGGAAGGAACTTGCCTAGTTTGAGCTGAGGACTGGCCTGACACGTGAATGGGGTAATTGCATCAAAGCGTTTTCACCAAAATTTTCAGCAAATGTCGACATTAATGGAAGAGTCACTGAGCTTTCATTAAAGCCTAGCCTGATCTGACAGCATCACTGTCCTTCAGATGTCTCTAGAGTATCATTACCCCAGACTTCTTGCCAGGAGCAAGTTGGTCTCAGACATGGAAAACAGGGTTAGAAAGTTTTCTGACTTTTATAAGAGAGGGGTCTCCCAGGAATGAGAACTAGGAAATATCTGGTCTGGGGTCACATTCAGGGAGAGTTGATTCTGAGCTCATTAGGAGTGAGATCAAATGAATATGAGAGATGGAGATTTCTTAAGATGTGGAACTGAAGACTATCTTTTCTATCCTCTGTCGTCTGGCAAGGCCTTTAAGTGAAGTAGAATAGTAGGAGCTATTCTGTTTATAAACACAAAAGTGCTGCTATTATTACTACTGCTAGTTTAATGAATGATACCCCTGTTGCCCATGATTTCATAGTATCTTTCAGGTTTGAATGAAATTTAAACACATTTTTTTTTCAGGGATAAGATTTTCCAAGTTTCCTCTGTTGATTGAGACTTCAGATAACCCATAATTATCTCCTCTATTGATAGAGGTTGAGACTAACTTCTGTAATAATGTATGTCCAGTATCATTCGTGATTTGCTCAAAATCCCCAGATAACAAATTTTATAGAATAGTATCCATAATGTGTTTTCTCTGCCACCACTCTGGGGATTTTAAATGTAGGCCGTTCTTCTACCTTCAGAGTTGTAGTAGTTCACTCATTTGCCATTGAAGGCTAGAAATTCACTGACTGCAATAAGAAGCTGAAAAACTGCATTCCTCAAGCAGGCTCCTAGGTGACAGCATTTTAGGTGATAATGACCCAAATGCAGGCATGGTTTGCAGATGGACTTTTCTTTCTTTCTCAGAATGTGGCTCAAATACCTGACACTTCCTCTCAAGCCTCACGTGAGAACACACTGATTGGTTTATTTTTAATTTTTTACTATTCTTATGTTGTCAATAGCTGTCCAGTTTTAGAACTGTTTGTCAAGTCTCATTATATGTAAAACATTAATTTGATTTGAAAGGAGAGAAGAAAATATTTTCAGGTACTATTGGTTGTCATATTCATTTTTCTTCTATTATTTTTCTCTCAGTTTTCTCAGGATTTTTTTTCCTCCTTTATTATTGTAATTGTTGAACTTTTCTTTCTTTTTTTGTTTATTTGTTTATTTTGTTTTAGCTCCCACGTATGAGTGTGGACATGTGGTATTTCTCTTTTTATGCCTATCTTATTTCATTTAGTGTAATTTCCTCTAAGTTCAACCATATTGCTGTGAATGGCAGAACTTCATTCTTTTTTATGGCAGAGTACTACTCCATTGAGTATTTATACCATATTTTCCTTATCCAGTTGTCCATCAATGGACTTTTGGTTTGGTTATAATTCAGCTGTTGTAAATAGAGCTGCAATAAACATTAGAGTACAGGTATCTCTTCAACATTATGATTTCCTTTCCTTTGGTTATATTCCCAGCAGGGGATTGCTGGAACTTATGGCAGTTCTGTCTGTAGTTGTTGAGGAACTTCCATACTGTTTTCCCTAATGGCTGAACTAATTTACAGTCCCACCAACAGTGTAGAAGTGTTCCCCTTTCTCCACTTCCTCACCAGCTTTTGTTTTTCTCTGTCATTTTTATAATGGCAGGTGTAACTGATGTGAGAAGATATCTCAATGTGGTTTTGATTTGCATTTACCTTATGCTGAATGATGTAGGATTTTTTCATGTGTTTATTGGCCATTGGTATATTGTCCTTTGTGAAATGTCTATTGAGTCCCTTTGCCCATTTTTTAAATTAGATTACTTTATTTATTTATTATGTATGTATGTATGTATGTATGTATTTATTTATTTTTGTTACTGTTAAGTTGTTTGAATTACTTGCATTTTCTGGATATTAACCCCTTGTTAGATGCATAATTTGTGAATATTTTCTACCATTCTCTATGTTGTCTTTTTGCTCTATTAACTGTTTCTTTTGCTGTGCATAAACTTTTTAGTATGATATAATTTCATTTGTGTTTTTTTCTTTTGTTGCATGTGCTTTCAAGTGTTATTCATAAAGTTTTTGCCCAGTCCTACTTCTAGAAGTGTTGTTCCTATGTTTTCTTTTAGTAGTTTTATCATTTCAGGTCTTATATATATGTCTTTAATCCATTTTGAGTTGATTTAATCTGTTTTGAGTTGATTTTGGTTTGTGGCGAGAGGCATGGGTCATGTTTCATTCTTCTACATAGGGATGTCCAGTTATCCCAGCACCACTTACCAAAGAGGCTGTCCTCCTTTCCTCAATGTATGGTTTTTCATTGTTGTTGTTGTATCTCACTCAGTTCCTCAGGGCCAAGCCTCATCAATCGTTTATACTTTCTGGTACATTTAACTCATCCCCTCTTATTCTTTCTATATTCATATACAGTGTTTAATTATAATTAAAATAATATAATCTATTGCCCAGAAATATTTCAGAGACTTTACCTGTTCTACTTTATAGCTAAGTTCTTGAGACAATAGTTTATATTCATTTTTTTCTTTGTCACATGCCATGTTAATAAGGTTTCATCTTTTTTCTCTACTGAAAGTTTCCATTGTAAGAAATACAAATCTAATTTATGCACCAACAATTCTACTATTTGGTATTTACTCAATATAAACAAGCATTAAGTCCATGGTTAGATTTATTTTGTGATTTTTTATAGCTGCATTTGCATACTAATGCTAAAATGAGAATTCAAATATCCATCAAAAGAATAATTGGTTTTAAACATTCAGTCTGATAAGATCTGACAAGTGTATACTACTGAGTAACCATCACCCNTTTAATTATAATTAAAATAATATAATCTATTGCCCAGAAATATTTCAGAGACTTTACCTGTTCTACTTTATAGCTAAGTTCTTGAGACAATAGTTTATATTCATTTTTTTCTTTGTCACATGCCATGTTAATAAGGTTTCATCTTTTTTCTCTACTGAAAGTTTCCATTGTAAGAAATACAAATCTAATTTATGCACCAACAATTCTACTATTTGGTATTTACTCAATATAAACAAGCATTAAGTCCATGGTTAGATTTATTTTGTGATTTTTTATACCTGCATTTGCATACTAATGCTAAAATGAGAATTCAAATATCCATCAAAAGAATAATCGGTTTTAAACATTCAGTCTGATAAGATCTGACAAGTGTATACTACTGAGTAACCATCACCCAAAATAAGATATGAATACTTCCAATACCCCAGAATGTTCCTTTATGCCCTATTCCAGTCATGCTCCAACTCTTCTCTTTGCTACAGGCAAGTAGATTTTTTATTGATTTTTATCAAATATTAGTTTTACTTATTCTTAGATTTCATTTGAGTAGTGTCTTAAACTGTAACCTGGAGAAAATTGAGTGAAAAATTCAATGAGGAATTTCAAGCAGAAGGATTGCATTAGCAGATGAAGGGGATCACAAAACAAATTGTAGAGATCTATACCAATTAAAATGTTATGACAGTTGAATGTAATATGGAATATTGTGGGAGATACATTCAGTGAAGCAGGTTGGCATCAGAGTATGTGTGTGTGTGTATATACTGTTTACATAACAATTGCACTATTTTACATTTCACCAGCAGTTCACAAACATTCCAATTTTTCCATATCCTCATCAAAACTTGTTGGGTTTTTTTTCTTATTTTTTTTAAATAATAGCCATCCCAAATGTTGCCTCATTGTAGTTTTGATTTGTTTCACAAGTGATTAAGTATGTTGAATACCTTTATATGTGATTGTTGGGCATTCGTATAGCTTTCTCAGGGAATTGTCTAAGTCCTTTGCCCATTTTGTAATCAGTTTTTTTTTTTTTTTTAATCAGGTTATTTTGTGATTGTTTTTGTCATTGCCATCTGAGTTCATTATGTATTAGAATATTAATCCCTCGTTAGATCCAAGACTTCAAAAATTTTATTTTGGGCCGAGCCCATGGCGCACTTGGGAGAGTGTGGAGCTGGGAGCGCAGCAGCGCTCCCACCGCGGGTTTGGATCCTGTATAGGGATAACCGGTGTGTTCACAGCGCTCACTGGCTGAGCGCGGTGTGGCCTGTCTCAAAAAGGACAAAAAAAAAAAAAAATTATTTCAGGCAATGGGGTTGCCTTTTTGCTCTGTTTACTGTGTTCTTTGAGACACAAAATTTTGTGATTTTAATGGAGTCCAATTTATGTAATTTTACTTTTGTTTCTTATTCCTTTAGTGTTACAGCCAAAAATTCTTGGCCAAATCCAGTGTAATGAAGCTTTCCACCAAGGTTTTCTTCTAAAACTTTTATAGTTTTAGTTGTTCATGTAGATTTTTTAATCAATCTTGACTTTACTGTTGTATGTGATGTAAGAAAAAAATTCAACTTCAGTTTTGCTTTTTGATTTTATTGCATATGGATATCCAGTTTTCCCAAAACCATTTTTTGAAAGGACTGTCCTCCCTTTTCCCACTGAATTGCATTGGCTACCTTGTCAAAATTATTTGACCATATACCTGTAGTTGTGAGGTTTTAGGGTTTAGTTCTGGGCTCTCTGTTCTATTTTCCTGTCTGTATGTCTGTCTTTACACCAGTCCTACACTATTTTGTTTAGTGTAGCTTGTAGCAACTTTTTGAAGTCAGGAAGTGTGAGTCCTCCAACTTTGTTCTTTTTATTTTCAACATTGTTTTGCTATTTAGTGTCCCTCTGGATTCCATATAAATTTTAGGATTTTTTTTTCATTCCTGCAAAAATCATCAATGCAAATTAACAGAGATTGAATTGAGTCTGTATATTGCTTTGGGTAGTATCAACATCTTAGTAATATTAGGTCTTTTAATCTCTCAACATGGGGTGTCTTTTTATTTATTGGCATCTTCTTTAGTTATTTTTTCAGCAAATTTTTGTATTTCTCAGTGTGTAAGTTTTTACATCCTTGGTTAGTTTACTTCTAAGTATTTTATTCTTGATGCTACTATAAATGAAATGGGGGTTTTTTGTTTGTTTGTTTGTTGTAATTTCCCTTTTGGAATGTTTATTGTTAGTGTATAGAAATGCAAATGACTTTTACTTGCTAATTTTGTACTCTGCAACTTCAATGAACTCATTTATTTGTTCTAAGTATTGTGTGTGTGTGAATGCATGTGTATAATTTCCAGGTTTTCCATATATAAGATTGTGTCATCTGAGAACAGAGATAATTTTACTTCTTCCCCTTCCATTTGTATGCCTTTTATTTACTTTTCTTGCCTAACTGCTCTGGCTAGGTCTTCTAGCATTATTTAGTTAAATAGAAGAATTAAAAATGGACGTCTTTGTATTCTTCTTGATCTTACAGAAAAAGCTTTCATTCTCTCATCATTAATTTCGACATTTGCTGTGGGTTTTCCCCAGACATCGCTTTTATAATATTGAGGTGGTTTCCTTCAACTTCTATTTTGCCGAGTTTTTTTTTTTTCTTTTCTTTTTCATGAAATGATGTCAAAATGTCAAAATTTTCAAGTGCTTTTTCTGAATTAATAATTAATTGAAATAATTATGAGTTTGTAATCCATTATTCTGTTCACTTGGTCTATTTTCTATATTAGTCCATTTCTGTTGCTTATAACAAAATACTCAGACCTGATTGGTTTATAAGAAAACTAAATTTATTTCTTACAGTCCTGGAGGGTTGGAAGTCCAAAGTCCAGTGAACACATCTGGTGAGGATCTCGGTGGTGGAAACAATGATGCAGGTATCACATTGTTAATTGGCAGAGCAGAGAGAGAGAGCAGACAGCAACCTCCTCATTCAGTCTCCTTTTATTAAAGCCCTCAGTACCACGCCCCTGACCACCATTATTAATCCATTCATTACTGCACAGTCCTACAATCCAATCACCTCTTCAAGGCCTCACCCTTCAACCACCACAATAGGATTTCCCACCCTCAACAGTTACAGTGAGAATTAAGTTTTGGGGGGACATTCAACCCAGGACAATCCCACTGACTAATTTTTGTATATTGATACACCCTTGCATTACAAGAATAAGTCCTACTAGATATAATCATTTTACTATGGCATTGATTTTGATTTGCTACTGTTTTGCTGAGTATTTTTGCATCAATGCTCATCAGGCCTATTGGTCTGTAGTTTTATTTTCCTGTAGTGTCTCTGCCTTGTTTTCATATCAGAATAATCCTGACTTCACAGTGTGAATTTGGAAGTGCTCCCTCCTGTTCAAATTTTTGAAAAAGTTTGGGGAGGTGTTAATTATTCTTTAAAATTGGTGGAATTCACCAGTGAAATAATCTTGTCCTATGCTTTTCCTTGTTGAGATGTTCTTTTTTTATTTTGTTTTTATTAATTATTGATTCAATCTCCTTACTAGTCATAGTTTTATCTATATTATCTTTTTTATGATTCAGTCTTGGTATTTGGGGTTTCTAGAAATCACTCTAATTCATTTAAATTATTCAATTTTTAAAATCATTTTTATTTCTGTGTAATAGGTTGTGGTGCCTGCTTTTTATTTCTGATTTTAGTTATCTGAGTCTTCTTTCTTTTTCTCTTCATCAGTTCAGCTAAATATTTATCAATCTTGTTTATATTTTCTAAGAACCAGTGCTTGGTTTCATTGATTTTCTCTAGTGTTTTTTTTTTTTTTTTTTTTTTT
>NW_007736615.1:27932-46979 GCF_000696425.1 Galeopterus variegatus
TTTTTTTTTTTTTTTTTTTTTTTTTTTTTTTTTTTCTGTTCTCTATTTTGGACATCTGTGCTGTAATATTTATTATTTCCTTCCTTCTGTTAGCTTTATGTTTAATCTGTCCTCCTTTTTCTGATTCCTTCAGGTGTAAATTTAGGTTGTAGATTTCTTTCTTTTCTTTTAGCATAAGCATTTCACAGCTATATATTTTCCTCTTAATACTATTTCACTGCACCCCATACTTTTATGTTATGTTTTCTTTTTAATTTTCCTCAAAGTATTTACTAATTTTCCTTGTGATTTATTCTTTGATTCATTGGTTGTTTAAGAATATGTCATTTAGTTTTCATGCATTTGTGGATTTTTTAGCTTCTCTTCTCTATTGATTTCTAGTTTCATTTCATTGTGATTAGAAAACATACTTTGAATGACTTTGACCTTTTTAAATATATTAAGATTTATTTTGTGCCCAAACATTTGGTCTGTTCTGGACAAGATTCCATGTGTATTAAGAAACATATGCATCCTGCTATTGTTGGGTGAAATGTTCTGCATGTGAGTACTAGATCATTAGTGTACAATGCTGTACAAGTCCTCTGTTTTCTTATTAATCTTCTAAGATTTCTTATTAATCTTCTATCTGTTTATTCTATTCATTATTAAAAGTGGGGTAATGAAATCTGCTATGATTATTGTAGAACTTGCTATTTTTCTCCTCAATTCTGTCAACATCATATATTTAGAAGCTCTGAGCTTTGGTGAATATATATTTATAATTGTTGTTCTTCTTGGTTAATTGGGCTTTTTCATTATATAGTGTCTTTGTCTCTTGTAAAATTTTTTGACTTTAACTCTGTTTTTTCTGATATTTTGGATATTAGCTTAGCTATTACTCTTCTCTTTTGGTTACTACCGGCATGTCGCTACATGCATGTCCTTTCATTTTCAACCTAAATATGTTACTAGATTTTAAGGATATGTCTCTTAAATAGCATAATTGTATTCTGTTGTTTGTATCATTTTTTCAAATTCATTTGTTTTCACTGGAAAGATTAAAACATTTACATTCAAGGTACATACACTTTGGGGAAGACATACTGTTGCCATTTTGTTATTTGTTTGTTTGTTTTATGTCTTGTAGCTTTTTTTGCCCCTCATTTTCTTACACACTGCCTTCCTTTGTGTTTAGTTGATTTTTGTGATGACACTTTTTTATCCCCTTGATAGTAGCATAGTCGTGATAATATTGTTTTTTATATTTGTCCATGTGTTTATCTTTACTGGGGAATTCTATATCTCTGTATAGCTTTGGGTTGCTCTCTAGCTTCTCTTTACTTCAACATGAAGTAGACCCTTTAATATGTCTCGTAGGACAGGCATAGCAGTAATAAACTCCTTCAGCTATTGTTTATCTAGGAATATCTTAATTTATCCCTTATTTTGAAAGGCATTTTTGTCATATATAGATTTTTTTTAATACTTTAAATTCACCATCCCTCTATGTTTCTTCTGGTGTTTGCGATTTCTGGCCTAAGTTGATGCTGGAATTACGTAGGGTTAATTAAAGTAATAATGAAAGTGTTCTGTGTATTTTTAGTATCCATCAGGGCTGGTCCTATTAAGTGGCTGACAAATTATATTATATAAAACTACTGAGGTATAGCTAAATGTTCAGGAATAAACCCAAGGAAATGAACACGTAAGTTATTTTCCCTGAAATTATGTATATTTTCAATAACCATGTTCAGGTAAAAAAAAACTTCTTTCTCCCACTGATTCCATAGGGACCTGTTTGTGTAAAACGGTATTCTTACTTATCCTCTGAGACTACCTTGTTAAAACCACTACATATAGAGCTATGTGTTTAGGTTGTTTCATGCCTCTGAATCAGTTTTTTAAGAGCTAATTAAAGTTTTTATGAAAGAGACGGTAGGAAAGAAACTAGCCTGAGTTACCTAAGGAAAACATTAAAAGACATGACCTTCCCTCCCCCAAAATATTTTTTTTCTTTTTCTAATGATCTACATTCAAGGAAAGAGATAAAAATCTTTGAGAAAAGGGAATACACATTTTGCATCACCCATGGATGAAATAAAGAAACAAGTAGATTCTAGGAAACACAGATCTTTTTTTAAAGGATATCATAGGAGTGAGAGTCATCTTTCATTCTAACTGTATTTCATACTGTATGAATCTATTGAAGTAACAAAAATAGAAATACCTTGTGACCTCTGGACTCAACTACAGGTTGGTATTTTCGGGGAGATGACATCACAAAGATTATATCATATTTATTTGTAGGGGAAAAAAGATGTTTCATAAACCAGTGTGTGCACTTTCCAATTCTGCTCTTGCAATACTCTGTATTGCATTTATGTAGCCAAAATATACTTACTGGCAACTAATAACTGACACCAGATTCAGCACTTTCAGTAAAACAGTGAATATGTTAGGCATACAGCTCTCTGGTGGCTACAAGTAGTGGAGCAGAAAGGAAAAACAAAGAAAATACTATGTAGAAATGATATTATGGAGAAATTACAATAAGATATAGACGAAAAACATGGCAAGTCACTAGATTGTTACCTGTAACATATTTGGCTCCGATTAAATTGATGCTAAAATAGGTGTATTTCAGAAAGCCCTCATAAAAGAAAATGAAGCAGAGAAGTTTACAACATTCTACAGATAATTGTTGATGTGCTTGATATTTCTGTACAAGGGGCAGAGGAAAAAGAGAAGACAGGAAGTTTATAATGGGTATAAATTGACCTTACCTCCTACAACATTCTTCCTTTTATTAAGTTCCATAAGCACTAGCTTTTTTGTCTCTTCCTGTTGGTTCCTACTTAGTAGCAATTTTTCTTGATGTTTTCACTACTAGAGTGTGTAATATCCCAGACTCTGAACAGTTTAAGCTCCATCATTCAAGCACTAACTTAACTGTGACATTCTCACTATCCAATTTGACACCCAGGCACATTAGTCACTATTCCTCATTTTATGGTGCTTGAGTTTTTCTTGCAGTATCACCTCCATGATCTGTCCATTTCTTTATTTCCAGTGCCTAGAATATGTTTTTTTATACAGTAAGTATACTCAGTAAATAATTGTTGAATTAAGTAGTAGTATGACTTTAGGTAGAATCTTTTACTGAAATGAATGGACAAAGTGATTTATAGGTACCTGTGATCATATGAAATGATAACAGCATTGTCTTTCATACTACTAAGTACAATAATTTGGCCTGTGGTTACTAATTTTACTATTCTAATACTAGTGAATTTAAATACCCCAGATGATAAATTTGAATTATTTTTAACAGCAGATAAAGTTCTTGATGAATGAATCTTCATATTTTTCAACATCTTGTTGTGATCATCTTGGCATAGCAATTTTATCTTCACAAGAATTGACAGAAAGCAAGGGGGAGAAAAGACATCATGCCTCCTCTCAACACTTCTCGTCCGTCTCCTGTCACCTTTTTGCTGATGGGCATCCCAGGACTGGAGCACCTGCATGTGTGGATTGGGATTCCATTCTGCTCTATGTATGTGGTGGCTGTCGTGGGGAATGTCACCATCCTGGCCGTGGTGAGGGCAGAACGCAGCCTCCACGAGCCCATGTTCCTCTTTCTGTGCATGCTCTCAGTCACTGACCTGGTCCTCTCCACATCCACATTGCCCCGCATGCTCTGCCTCTTCTGGCTCGGAGCCCATGACATCGCCTTTGATGCATGTCTGGCCCAAATGTTCTTCATCCACAGCTTTACTGCCATGGAGTCAGGCTTCTTCCTGGCCATGGCCATTGACCGCTATGTGGCCATCTGTGACCCACTGCGCCTCACCACCTTTCTTACTCACACTCGAATCAACATCATGGGTATCATCGTGGTGGTTCGGGGCATAGCTTTCTTTTCTCCACGCCCCATCCTGCTCAAGCAGCTGCCCTACTGCAGGACACGAATCATTGCCCACACCTACTGTGAGTTCATGGCTGTGGTGAAGCTGGCTTGTGCAGACACAGGGTCCACCAAGCGTTACAGCCTCAGTATGGCTTCCATCATCGGTTCCTGTGATGCTGTCCTCATTGCTGTATCCTATGCCTTCATCCTCTGCTCTGTGTTCCACCTGCCATCCCGAGAAGCTAGCTTTAAGGCTTTGGGCACGTGTGGCTCCCATGTCTGTGTCATTCTTGTTTTCTATTCCACAGCTGGATTTTCCATTTTCACTCACCGTTTTGGGAAAAATGTGCCAGCTCATGTTCATATTTTTATTGCAAATATGTACATTTTGGTGCCCCCTTTTCTCAACCCCATCGTGTATGGAGTAAGGACCAAGAAAATACGTGATCATGTTTTCAGAACACTAAGGATCAATGTTGCTTGATATTAGTTGATAAAAGAGATGACTTAAGACTAAGCATAAATACAACAGATGAAGTAGGGAAGATGACAAACAGCTTTCATTCCCATAACCTGAATGCATTCATAATCTTAAAGTTCTGTTATACTGGATGTTTGTAAATTTCAAAAAAAAAAAAGTTTAATTCAACAAGTTGTTTCAGCTTTTTCATTCAGTAAATACTGGAAAAAAGATTGTTAATTTTCCTCTGACTATGCGTCTTTTGAAGGATAATTATGAATAAAGAGTGAACAGTGCAGGAAGGGAAAAAATGATATGTAAACACTATAGAAGAAAAAAATAAGTTAAAAAGTTATCTAGAGCACTGAGTGCTAGATATTATACACCTGGTAGTTTGAAATCATTTCATTCATGTGTGTGGCTGTGATTTTATAGAACAGGTTACGAATATTGTGTCTGTTCTCTAATGGAATCAAACTGAAGGTTTTTTATTGATCCAGATAAAGGAATAGGAGTAATAATACAAAAATATTAAAAATTGGTAGAAGAAGTGAATCCTAAAAAATAATGAAACAAATATGAAGTCTCCCATTTTGGTGTTATGGTTGCTGTGTTTTCTAGAGAAAAGCTGATAGAAGTATATTTTATAAAATATGTCAATATTCTGGAGTCTATTGACTGCTAAAAATTGAGGTCATGAATTCCAAGTTTCATATTTAGTGGTCAAAACTAACACATTATAAGGCTATCGTATGCATTGGGTTTCATTTGATTAGGTGATCTACAAACCACTATGAACACACATGACCTGAAACATGGTATTAACAACAATGTTGAAACACTTCTTCTGTTTAATACCCCTGTACCAAAGACTTAGTTCCTTCTTTAGCTCATTGTCACTATTTTCCCAGGCCAGTTATCCATGTCTCATTTTTCTAATTCCTGTGGGTTGTGTTTCATGTTTTTAATTTGTAAAAATTGTTGTTTGGATACTTGTGCTCTTAAAATTTTCACCATCACTCCTTGCTTATTACTTAGTTATGCATGAAACTCACATGCATAACTAACCAAAAACTAACATCACTGAGTTCACCAATACTCAGTTCATAATTCAAATTTGGTGACAATGTAAAGTTTTCTATTTTGAAGAACTTGATGTATTTGTTTTACTTTCCTTAACTAAGAAATCAGGATCAGAAGCAATTTGAGTATATATTAATGAGTTTTATTTGGAAGTAGTCAATTTAAAATTCATGTAGAATATTAAATAGTGCACATCCTGTAGTAGAAAAGTCTCAACTAAGGGAAAATATTCAAATATCTTCCACGTATAAGTAAGGAAGGTATTTATTATGAGTGAAATCACTCAGAGAGGAATTGTATAACAAAAAGTACAGAGAATCTGAAAAATGATGAAATTTGGGCTACCATGCTCCATCCATCTTATTTAAGTGTCTCAGTTTTCATTTTTTTATTGAGACACAATTGATTATACATATCTGTGGGGTGCAAAGTTGAATATCAATACCTGGAGTCAATATGTGATGCTCAAATCAGTATACATTATACAATGTAATCATTTTTTTTATGGTGACTCTAAGGCATTGTTTGGAAGTTCAGAATACCATGTCCCTGGTCAATCTTGTTGCCTAAACAGCCTTCTAAGTTTTGACTTAGGTTTTCTTTCCTATTGTGTTTGCCCATTTGATTGTGGATATGGATTGTGGTCTTAGAAACATAGGAATTTTCATTCCAAAAAAAAAAAAAAAACTCTCTTTCCTTCTGAACAAAGTATGTAGGCAGAATGCTCCAGCAGTTTGAAAAGATAATTTTGTTTTGTTTTGTTTGTTTTTTTTTTTGGTTTGGGTTTGTTTTATCAAAAAAACTGGGCCACAATGGCGATGTTATTTCACCTTTTAATGCCTATTTTATTTAAAAGTTGATTGAAACTTAAATAAGTGTTTATAGTAATAGTAAATCAGCTGCAATTCCAAAGGACAGTTACATAGATTTATTTTGCAGCTTCTCTGAAACTACAGAAAGCTCTGCCTCTGTTTAAATTCCCTATGTATCTGCATGAGTCTGAGATAGTCTCTGTTTTCTCCTGTTCTGTTATTCCTACTAATAGTACCCCTTTCAATTTATTTTTCTACAAATTTGAAGTGTGTTACCTCTGTCAGTAGGACGTGGATGACTCAAGCTATATTTTTAAGTTTTTGAAGATTTTATTTATGTAGATATGTTTGTAATTTTATATGTATGTATGTATATATTTTTGAAATGTAATTAAATACAGTAAAATAAACAGATCTTAAATGTACAGTTGGTAAATTTAGACAAATGTGTAGGCTATGTACACAACCCAATCATACAGGACATTTTCTACAGCCCCCAGAAAGTTCACTCTGTTTTCTCTATTGAAAGTTCACTGATCGGTCGATGTGTATTTTATGAAATGGGAGTTGTTGTTTTTTTCATCAACTCATTCACAATTTTTGCTTACGCATTTACACGCAGTTTTAATTAAAAATAATATATTATTTTATTTATACCTATTTGATCTCCTTGTTGTAGTACTCTCTGAAAAATGTTAGATGCCTATTATACTAACCCTGAATTAATTAATCTTTCTTCATCCTCTCCCTCTACTGCACTTTTTCATCTCCTTTTATTTCTTACCCTCCTTTTTTTCATATTCTCATTCCCACCCTCACCTTTCTAATGCAGCTGATAAACAGCATTATTTAATTGGAAGGATTGCATTTTATTTCCTTTAATTAAACATGTCTTTTCATGATAGATACCCAGACTGAACACATATTCTTACATTTTGTAGAATTTAGACTCTGTGATATTCTCCTGAGTGGTTTAATAGCTTATTGGTTAAAGATCCAGGCTTTGTGTTAGACTGTCTGGGTTCAAGTCCAGGACTCTTCCCCTGGCTAGCTTTCTTGCTATTTAATTCTTCTGTGCCTCAGTTTCTCGCTATAGAGAAATGACTGATTAAAGAACCTTGCTCATGTGGTTGAGTGAGGATTAAATGAGATAGGTAAAAATCAGTGCAGTGGCTCAAAGAAAACACTCAATAATACTAATTATCTTATTCTTCCCCAATGACCATATTTTCTCCACTCTTCGCTTATTTAAAGTATTTTAGGAAATGACTGTTATGTCCTATTTAACATCTTTGCAACTCTGCAATATTTGAATTATTTTATGTTTATATAATGAAAATATTTGATTCCATTCTTTGTTAGCCACATATTTGCTAAATCTAGCAACTTCTCAATTTTACTTTTTATTTTTCTCTTGAGTATTTTGTTTAATACTATGCTATATAACGATGACATTATTAAATCATTCTGGAGAATGAGATAAAATTATAAAAGAGCAATAGAATAATGATAAGAAGTAATCACTTTTTATCTCTTCTGTTGGCACAACATAATCAAACAATAAATCTTGTGTTGACCCTGTTGACACAATAAATGAATAAATTCACTTATTTATTCATTTATAATGTTTCCAATAAATGTCTTTCAAATTGGATCAGATTGATTTGAACTAGTTTTCATAACTCTCAAATTTATTCTCTCAGCATTATTAGGTAATTTTTTTCTCTTCTTTGTTCCTTAAAAGAAATTTGCTTGAACAGACCCTAATTAAGTTGTTTAGAATCCTTTGATACCTGACGTATCTAGTAACTATTGAAACAAAATCACTCGCCTGAGAGTGCAAGGATCCTGCAGGTTTCTCTGATTGTTCAGGGCCTCCAGCTCCCTTGCTTCATCATGCAAACTAAGCAGATGAAGTAATCTTAGAATGTTACCGACTAAACTGTAACAACAGGTTATAATATGTTTGATGCCATTTTGATACTGTCACATATGCTTTTCTCTCTTCCTAAAATACCTTTTAGTGCTATGTATATATCACCATCATACCCTTTCAACTCCTGTTTATCTTTTATGATACAGCTCAGTGTCAACCTAAGGAAGTCTCCCCTGGTGTATCACTTTGTTAATTTCTGTATATTGATATGTTAATAACAAAGAAATTATATAACATTACCACTCATGTTTTTAGCCTTAATATCAAACATAATCAAAGGATATTTCACTAACTTATTTTTAATTGTGGCAAAATATACATAAAATAAAATTCATCATTTTAACCAGTTTATGCATACAGTTCAGTGGCATTAAAAAGATTCACATTGTTTTTCAACCATCACCACCATCCATCTCCAGAACTTTTTCATCTTCCCCAACTAAAACTCTGTATCTACTCAACACTAACTCCCCATGTTCCCCTTATCACCAGGAAACCACCACTCTACTTTCTGTCTCTATGAATCTGACTGCTCTAGGTACCTCATTCACGTGGAATTACATAATATTTGGGGGTTTTTGAATGGCTTATTTCACTTAGCATAATTTCCTCAAGGTCCATCCATATTGTAGCAGGTATCAGAATTTCCTTATTTTGGGGGTTGGATAATATTTCCATTGTACGTCTATATCACATTTTGCTTATTCATCTGTCAATGGACATGGTTTATTTCCACCTTTTGGCTATTGTGAATAAGGCTGATGTGAACATGGATATACAAATATTGTTTGAGTGCCTATTTTCACTTAATTTGGATACATACCTAGAAGTGGAATTACTGGAACAAATGGTAATTCTGCGATTAATTTTTCTAAGAACTGCCATATCTTCTTCCACAGAAGCTGCATCAGTTTACATTTTCAACAGCAATGCACTAGGATTCCAATTTTTCCACATCTATGCACTTTGTTTTACATATAACAGTCATACTAGTGGATATAATGAGGTATCTCATTGTGGTTTCTATTTGCATTTCCCGAACAAGTAGTGGTGTTGAACATCTTTCCATGTGCTTATTGGCCATCTGCATATATTCTTTGGAAATGTCTGTTCAAGCCCTTTGTGCATTTTTTAATCCAGTTTTGTTTTTGTTATTGTTGATTTTTAGGAGTTCTTTATATATTATTGATATTAAATTATTATCATGTATATAATTTGCAAATAGTTTCTGCTAGTCTGTGGGTTGCTTCTTCACTCTGTTAACAGTGTACCTTGATCTGTTTTATGGCACACGCCCTGAGTAAATAATGATAGACACTCACTGTTAAAGTCAGGAATTAGGGATTTTACTACTCGGTTGGCCAGCTATCTCCCCAGAAAGCCTGGTCAGAGAACAGCCCCCAGCCTCATTAGGGAAAAGTTTATAAAAGCAAAAACCACATCCTGTTTGTCATACAGGATGTTCTGCAAGAGCAAGCAAGCTGGTTTACAGAAGCCAAAATAAGCCAGGTAAGCTATTTTTATTGGCTACTCAGCCTGTCTTCAGGCAGTTTCCTAAATTTTTTTTTTAACAGATGGTTAAATAGGTTACTGTGATTCTGAATTAAAACTAGGTAAAACAGCATTTTGGGTAAGGGTCTTTATCACACCTGTATGCAAGGGCAGGAAGTGTGGTTACTTGAGTAGAGGTCTGCTTTAGAGAGCAACTCTGTTTGTTATTTACATAGGAAAGAGCTGGCAGTCTGTGGTTTTCTTGCTAACACAGGAACAGACTTGTGACCACAGAGCTACAGAGTGCAGAAATGCATTTAGCTGTTTTTACAACTGGGACAAAGATGGAGTCAGTCATGTTAGCTTTGACAGATGCACAAAAGTTTTTAATTTTTATCAAGTTTGATTTATCTGTTTTCTACTTTTGTTGCCTATGCTTTTAGTATCTTATCCAAGATATTATTACCAAACCCAATGTAACAAAGCTTTTGTCTACTGTTACATTTTTTCCTAAGAATTTTATAGTTTTACATTTTATATTTATAACTTTGATTCATTTTGAGTAATTTTTATATGCTGTAAAATATAAGTCCAAATTCATCCTTTTGCATGTGGATATTAAGTTGTCCCCATACTATAAGTTGAAAAGACTGTTCTTTCTTTGTTTAATGGTCTTGGCACTATTATAGAAATCATTTAACTATATATGAGAGGGTTTATTTCTAGCCTCTCTATTCTATTCCATTGACTTATATGTCTGTCTTTTTTATTATTATTGATTGTATAAATCCGTGGGGTACAGTGTTGAATATCAACACCTGTGTGCAATATTTGATGCTCAAATCAAGTAATTAGTATATTCAACATTATACAATGTAATCATTTTTTGTGACCCTCTACCAATTTCTCACTAACCCTCCTTCCCTTTCCCCTTTCCCACCACTAGTGGACTCAATTCTGTTCTTTCCTGTTGAAAATCCAATGAATTATTGTGATTGTTGTATCTTTCTTCTTTCTTTTTTAAATTTATTTGGGGTTTTTTTAGCTCCAGCTTATGAGTGTAGACATGTGGTACTTCTCTTTCCTGCCTGACTTATTTCACTAACATAATTTTACCCAGACTCATCCATGTTGCTGCAAATGGCAGAATTTCATTCTTTTTTATGGGTGAGTAGTATTCCATTGTGTGTATATACCGCATTTCTTATACAGTCATCCATAGTGGACATTTAGGTTGATTTCATATCTCAGCTATTGTAAATAGACCTTTAATAAACATGGAAGTACAGGTATCACTTCAACATAGTGATTTCCATTACTTTGGGTACATACCCAACAGTGGGATTGCTGGATCATATGACAGTTCTATCTGTAGTTTGAGAAACATCCACACTGTTTTCCATAATGGCTGTACTAATTTACAGTCCCATCAACAGTGTAGGAGAGTTTCCCTCTCTGCACATCCTCACCAGCATTTGTTATTCTCTGTCTTTTTGATAATATCCAGTATAACTGGGGTGAGATAATATCTCCAAGTGGTTTTGATTTGGGTTGCCCTGATGATTAGTGATGTTGAGCATGTTTTTATGTGTCTATTGGCCATTTGTATACCTTCCTCTGAGAGATACCTATTTGGCTCCTTTGACCATTTTTTAATCAGGTTACTAATTTTTTAAATGTTAAATTGTTTGAGTTCTGAAGTTTTCATGCACAACTCCAACACTATATGTCTGTTTGATGCCATTACCACACAGGTTTAATAACTATAGTTTTGAAGTTAGTTTCGAAATCAGGAAGTATGAAAGCTCCAACTTTTCTCTTCTTTTTAAGATTATTTTGGCTATTTGGGATCCCTCGAGATTCCTTTTATAGGAATTTTAGATTGAATTTTTTTTATTATTTCAGCAAAAAATGTTGCGGGGACTTTGATAGGGATTGCATTGAATCTGTAAACCACTTTGGATAGTATTGACATCTCTAGTCTTTCAATCCATGAACATAAGAGTCTTTTCATTTATTTGTGCCTTCTTTAATTTCTTTTGGCAAAATTTTGTCATTTTCAATGTACAAGCATTTTGCCTCCTTGCTTTGCTTTATTCCTATTTATTCTTTTTTCATAATATTGTAAATTGAATTATTTTCTTACATTCCCTTTCAGATTGTTTATGGTTATTATACAGAAATGCAATTGATTTTTGCATTTTAATTTTATTAGTTCTGTCAGGTCGTTTTTGTTTGGTTGAGTTTTTTGTTTGTTTTTGTGTGTGTCTGTGACACAGATAATTTTATTTCTTTTTTTCCAATTTGTATGCCTTTCATGTATTTTTCTTGCCTAATTGCTCTGGCTTGGTCTTCCAGTACTATGTTTAATAGAAATGGCAAAAGCAGGCATATTTGTGTTGTTCCTGACCTTACAGAGAAAGCTTTCAATATTTCACCATTGAATATGATGTTAGCTGTTGATAACATCTTTTATATAAGGTCTTTATACTCTTGAGGGTGCTGTTTTGGACTGTTCCTTTTGTAATCTTTAAAATTAGATTTTTTTTAAGGGGGAGGTCTTTCAGACTTTTATTTTTTCTTATTGAGGCATAATTGAGTATACATATTTTTGTAGTACAGTATTGACTACCACCATCTGTGTACAACATGTGATGAACAAATCAATATTATTAGCATATTCATTATTACAAATCCTAATTATTCTTTGTGCCTTTTACCCAACATCTTCCCAACCCTCCTCTCCCTTTCCCCCTCCCACCTCTAGTAAACAAAGATTTGTTATCTCCTTCTGAAAGTTCAACGTATTATTGTTATGTTTTCTTTCTTTCTCCTTCCTTCCTTCCTTCCTTCCTTCCATCCTTCCTTCCTTCCTTCCTTCCTTCCTTCCTTCCTTCCTTCCTTCCTTCCTTCTTTCCTTTCTTCCTTCCTTTTTTAGCACCCACTTATGAGTGAGGACTTGTGGTATTTTTCTTACTATGCCTGGCTTATTTCACTTAATATAATTTTCTCCAAACTCATCCACAAATTCTGTGAACAGCATAATTTCATTCTTTTTCATGGCTGAGTAGTATTCCACTGTATACCACAGTGTATACCACATTTTTCATATGCAGTCATCTGTCAATGGAAGTTTAGGTTGGTTCCATAGCTTAGCTATTGTAAATAGAGCTGCAATGAACATGGGAATGCATGTATCCCTTTGAAATGATAATTTCCATTACTTTGGGTATATACGCAGGAATAAGACTACTGGATCATATGGTAATTCTATCTGTGCTTGTTTGAGAAACCTCCATACTGTTTTCCATAGTGGCTGAATTTACATTCCCACCAACAGTGTAGAAGAGTTCCCCTTTCTCCACATCCTCACAAGCATTTGTTATTCTCCATTACCTTGGAAATAGCCAGTCTGACTGGGATCAGATGACATCTCAAAGTGGTTTTTATTTACATTGCCCTGATGATTAGTAATGTTGAGCATTTTTTCAAGTACCTGCCAGCCATTCATAAAACTTCCTTCAAAAAATGTCTGTTCAACTCCTTTGCTCATTTTTTAATTGGGTTATTTATTTTTTTTACCACATAGCTGTTTGAGTTCCTTGTATATTCTGGAAATTAATCCCTTATCAAATTTATTGTTTGCAAATATTTTCTCCCATTCTGTGGGTTTTCTTTTTACTCTGTTGATTGTTTCCTTTGTTGTGCAGAAGCTTTTTAGTTTCATATAATCCTACTTATTTTTTGCTGGTGTTGTTGTTTGCACTTTTAGAGTCTTATTCGTAAAGTGTTTGCCCAGTCCTATGTCCTGAAGTGTTTCTTCTCTGTTTTCCTTCTATAGTTTTAGAGTCTCAGGTCTTATGTTTAAGTCTTTAATCCATTTCAAGTTGATTTTTGTATATGGTGAGAAGTTCAGGTCTAGTTTCATTCTTCTGCATATGTATGTTCAATTTTCCTAGCACCATTCATTGAAGAGGAAGTCTTTTCCCCAACAAATGTTCTTGTGAAAGATCAGTCGGCTATAAGACTTTGTCAAAGATCATGTGGCTTTAAGACTATGGGTTGATTTCTTGGTTTTCTTTTCTCTTCCATTGGTCAAAGTGTCTATTTTTATGCCAGTATCATGCTGTTCTAGTTACTAAAGCTTTGTCATATAATTTGTAGTCAGGTTGCCTTATGCCTCCAGGTTTACTTTTTTTTTTTTCCCCTTGGGATTACTCTGGCCCTTCAGGGACCTTTGTTGTTCCTTATGATACAAGAGTATGATATTGGCACATGGAACCAACCTAAACATCCATTGATGACTACATATGAAAAATGTGGTATATATACACAATGGAATACTACTAAGCCATTAAAAAGAAGGAAATTCTGCCATTTGCAGCAATATGGATGAATTAGGAGAAAATTATATTAAGTGAGATAAGCCTAGCCCAGAGGGAAAAATACTGCATGTCCTCACTCATAAGTGGGAGCTAAGAGAGAAAGAAGGAAAGAAAGACCACAGTGGTGAGTTGAAATTGCAGAAGGAGACTACAGATCTAGGGTTGCTGGGGCAAGGTGGGGGAAGGAAAGGGGTATTAGGAAGAGGTTAAGTGGGAACATTGGGAATAACTGCAGTTTGAGGTAGTGGGCATGCTAATAACATTGATTTGCTCACCACATCTTGGGCACAGGTTCTGATGGTCAGCTCTTGCCCCCTCCATATGTATAATCAATAATAATAATTTTTTTTTTCCTTTTTTGTCTTTTTTCATGTCCGGCAATGGACCGCAACCCTCAGTGTCATGCCCGTACTAGACCGGGACCAGCAACGGGATCGCAACCCTCGGTGCTGCGCCCGCCCCTCGCTCAGCCAGTGAGCGGGAACCGGTCTGTATGTGGGATCCGAACCCTCGGCAGGAGCGCCGCAGCGCTCCCAAGCGACGCACTATAGCAGTGCGCCACCAGGCCGGCCCAATAATAATAATTTTAAAATAAAGTAAAATAAAATTAGATAACTATGAGGACAATACTATGCTGTTCTTTCTAATCAATCAATTACTGTAATCTCTAGACCTTTGTTATTATGAAAAGCATCTATATTAGTCAGAGTATAAGCAAATAACAGAAAGCAGTTGAATATTTGGTACAGAGCATTCTTAATACAGGTAATTATTTACACAAATTATAGAACTACTGAGAAGCTAAACATTTGACAGTGAAGACTAGCAGAAATTAGAAACTATAGTAAGCCACACTAACTCTAAGCCAGTGAAATAGAAACACCAGTAACATAATCACATTTCAGAGGTGTGAGTCTCGCAGTGGAAACAGAACAAGGCTGTCCTCTTCCAAGGGATCTGGAGCCATGAAATAGATGCAGCTGAAGAAAGCGAGAAATAGGGAGAAATACTCTTGTTTTCTATTCCTCTTTCCAGATATTTTCCTGCCAGTGAACCCATGGAATAAACCCAGCAGAAAAGCAGATGATCTCTTGTCCTGGTAAACACAGGCTGCAAAGTGATCCCTCCTGAAATGCAGTGCAGAAAAGGAGGATGAGAAGGAACATGTCTGCAGGAAAACAAATCTAATCATTGCTTAAATTCCCGACCAAAACACAGATAATGATATTCCTATACATGGGAATAATGTGTAGCCTGTATTTGATAAAATAAGTAAAGTCCAGGGGTATGTAGCAATAGGAAACTGACTAAGAAACTTCCTTGGACTTAAACTGTTTTTCAGAATTAAGTCTAGATCAAGTAAGTTACTCAAGAATACCTGGAGGTATTTGAGGATGTTAATGTGATCACACTGATTAATTAATAGACTCGTTGCCCCACAGTGTTCTCTACTCCTTCTATCTCTTACCTCTTTATGTTTTAAAGAAGCATTTAGTTTACAACAGCTTCATGTGCTTAAGCCCAAGAAGTACAACAAGTCAAGTGTCTCAAGAGGCCTGGAGTCCAGTGATCATCTCCTATTGATTTCTAAGCTCAGAGCACAGTTGGTAAAAACACCAAAGACCAAATCTCTTCAAGAGACCAAATGTGCTGGAGGGACTGGGAGAGGCTAGTGAAACTGCTTCCCACCTGAGAGCACCCTCATTAGAAGCTATGACTGTTCCTTGAAGGCTGCTGGTCCCCAAGGATAAGAAGTATTAGGCCACATATTATAGTTATAGCCAGTATTGAGCTGAGTCTGTCTGGGAAGTCAGACCATCTAGTTACAGAGGTAAGTCAACCAGGTTATATGCAGTATAGAGACAGTTAAGTTAGAGAAGGTGAATTCAGCACCTCCATGGGAAGGGAATGTTGAAGGCTAGAATGGAGACTGTAGGTTCATTCCTTAGTAATACTCAGTCCTGGTAGTTTTCTGAAAGGTGGTCCAAACTCTTGACTTTCCAAAAAGGAGTATAAAAGAAGGAGATTAACTCAATATTCAAGGTGAGATTTACTTGCTCTTCATAACTCTTATTAACCTAGCCCTAGAAATTAGTCCTGTACTGCATTGGTCAAAAAATTGGTCAAACCCTATTTTTTTTATTATACATAATTTTATGCAGACTAAAAGGATGCTTCATATTCTATAGGCTTATCATGTACTGATATTTGAACCAAAATAATGATTTATTTTTATTGTATATATTTAAGATGTGCAACATGATGTTTTGATACACTTACCTTGAGATGTATGTGTGTGTGTGTGTGTATGTATATATATCTGCACAAACACACATAGTGAAGTAATTAACATGGTCAGGAAAATTAACTTACGAGTTATCTCATATGGTTAACATTTTTTTTGTTTTTGTTTTGAAGAATACCTAAAATCTATTGTACCAGTATGCAATACAATATTATTAACTAAAAATAAAGATTTACTGGTTTAAAATTTATTCTTTCTGATAACCTAATATCTGAGAGCCAAGAGTTTTTAAATAAAAGTATGCTTGGGAAAGAAAAATCAGACTCGTGTATTGTGTGACTATGAGGACTATAATATAATATGCACCTTCTGTAAGAATCTGATTGATCATTTTAAAAAAGTACACAAATATCTAGTACCCTGAAAATCCTTGTTTTTCAGACTTAGTTACTTTCTCTATTGGATTGTCCTTTTTGAAATGGCAATTTCTTTTTTTTTTCCCCCTTTTTTTTGTCTTTTTGACTGACCGGTAACAGGATCGCAACCCTCGGTGTCGTGCCCGTACTGGGGACCGGCAACGGGATCGCAACCCTCGGTGTTGCGCCCACACGGCGCTCAGCCAGTGAGCGGGAACCGGTCTCCACATGGGATCCGAACCCTCAGCGGGAGTGCCGCTGCGATCCCAAGTGGTGCACTCTCCAGTGCGCCACTGGGCCAGCCCTGAAATGGCAATTTCTGACCATTCAGTCTGGCTGGTTTTCTGAAGATAAGGGTATTTTCTTTATTAACTCAATGACTCGCCTTTCAATATAGCACTGGCTTCATTCACACTTCTTCATTCTGATTTCTCAGCTACTTGCCCCAAGTGATCTTTAGTATTTCCCATCTTCTTTTTGTCATGTCTATAAGCACTATTATTAGGAATGAGTGAGAGGAGTTAATACGAATGGCTGATCTCATCCATGATGGCTGGGCCATTACTTTTTTGATGGTCTCAAAGGGTAGAAAATTACATCTCTACTACCTCTATGAGTTTTAGGATCTATACTGCCTCTCATATACTACTATTAAAATAGATCTAGCCAGCTGAACAGCACTTCCTGGGGAACAAAAGCAAATATTTATGTAACATACACACATGGAATATTTTTCTATTTTTTTTTTTACCCCCAAAAGCGTAGTCGCATGTATTTGATGCATTGAAAGATGGTGCTACTGAGGAAATTATTCAATACACAGTTGTATATTATTGGTCAACAACTTTCCCAGATCATAATGAAAAAGAATGCTGATATTACTATATTCATAATCTTTGTGATTTTTAATTTCAACAGGATCCTGAAATATCCATTGCCCACATAATGTTAGCTTTAAACAGGACCAATCTTCAACCTACCACCTTTCTACTACTTGGAATCCCAGGGCTGGAGGCTGACCACGTATGGATCTCCATTCCTTTCTGCCTAGTCTATCTATTATCACTGATGGGAAATGTTTCTCTTTTGTTAATTGTCAAGACAGACCCAAAACTACATGAACCCATGTACGTCTTTCTATGTATGCTCTGTGTGGCTGATTTGATGCTTACTTCTTCTACACTTCCTAAGATACTCAGCCTCTTCTGGTTCAAGAACAGAGAGATCTACTTTGAAGCCTGCCTCACTCAAATGTATTTTATCCATTCTCTGTCTACAATGGAATCTGGGTTCATCCTGGCCATGGCTTTTGACCGCTATGTGGCCATCTGTCACCCACTGAGACATTCTGCTATCCTAACACCTACAGTGATTGCAGGCATGGGTTTGGTCATTGTCTTTAGAGGAGCCATACTCCTCAGTCCACATCCCTTCCTCCTGAGGTGGCTTTCCTACTGCAAAACTAATGTCATCTCCCATACCTACTGTGAATTTATGGCCCTGATAAAGCTGGTTTGCAATAAGACTAAGATTCGTAGAGCCTACAGCCTAATTGTGGCATTCCTAACAGGAGGGCTGGACTTTATATTAATCATCACTTCTTACATTCTTATTCTTTTAACTGTCTTCAGTCTCCCATCCAAAGCTGCCCGGCGCAAGACCTTAAGCACCTGTGTCTCCCATGTATGGGTCATCTTGGTGTTCTATACACCAGCCTTTTTCTCTTTTCTCACCCATAGGTTTGGCCACCATATTGCTCCACATATCCACATTTTTATAGCCAATGTATATCTTCTTATCCCACCCATGATGAATCCTATTATGTATGGTGTTAAAACCAACAGGATCAGGGAGAGATTCTTTAAATTCTCAACAATCAAATGTGTTTGACTTTGTAAGTATTTGTAATTCATCAGGTCCTCAACAAAGATAAGTGTTCATAGGGAACAGTTAAAATGTATCGCGTTATCTTAAAGTGAAATGCTTTTCTATTAAAGCTCTGATTCCTATAGGCCATTAAATATATTAACTTCAGTGAGCAGTAACAAGAATAGAAAATACGGGCCGGCCCGGTGGCGCACTGGATAGGTGCGCCGCTTGGGAAGCGTGGCGGCGCTCCCGCCTGAGGGTTCGGATCCCACATGCAGACCGTTTCCCGCTCACTGGCTGAGCGAGGCGCAGGAGCAACACCGAGGGTTGCAATACCGTTGCCGGTCCCTGGTCCGGTACGGGGGCAACACTGAGGGTTGCGATCCGTTGCCGGACACGGAAAAAGACAAAAACGACAAAAAAAAAAAAAAAAAAAAAAAAAAAAAAAAAAAAAAAAA
>NW_007736615.1:47275-48894 GCF_000696425.1 Galeopterus variegatus
GGGGGTGGGGCCCGTTGCCGGGACCGGAAAAAAAAAAAAAAAAAAAAAAAAAAAAAAAAAAAAAGAATAGAAAATACATAAGAAGCAAAAAATATTTAGAGCAAAACTTTAAATGATTATTCTTCTTTCTAAACCTAGTTTTTAGTATAGAGTTTGGAACTTATTAAGCCATACCTAAGTTTATATTGAAATACTTTTAATTTTGATGAAGACCAAATTATTTCATTTTTATAGATCATTTCTTGTGTCTAAGAAATTTATTACATAAATTTGGGTAATGAAGATATTCTCCAGTAAATTATCCTAAAACTTTTATGTTGGGTAAGGTGTAAGATTTTGGTTGTGATTCATCTATGATATTAAAGTAATAATCCATAATTAATGGTTGAAAATTTGAGTCTTAAGTATGATGTATATTAACAATTCTGCACATAATTGGATCTATTTTCCCCATTTTGTAACAAAATTTTCTGTCTAGCTTACTTTCCTGAATCAAATATGTTTCTTAAAAGCAGCCTAATACCCAAGAGGTAATGAAGAGCAAAAATAGTGACATATATACAGTACTTGTGCATGACAAACTAGAAGACATAACAATCAGGCAATTGTATAGTTATTGCAGAATAATTTTTTAAAATAGTGTATATTCTAAATATCAACACAGAATAACTGTCAATGTGAAAGTTACAAATGTCAATTAATCCTGCTTTATTTTATTGGTTACTCAAATGCCATGAGATGCAGCCTTATAACACCAAGGTAAAGGGTTCAAATCCCTTTACCAGCCAGCTGCCAAAAAAAAAAAAAAAATCAAAAATTCAAATGCCATGAGAAATGTTACTCTTGCTATTGGTAATAAAATTTTCCATAATGCTAATTAACTTTTGGTAATGTTCTTTGTACAATACACAGTATTTCCGTGACATACATGATAGCTACATTTCTAGAGTATCTGGCACTCATTTTCATGTTAAAAACATGCAAAGGCAATTTTTGATTATATCTAAAGCAAAGCAAAAAATCTTCATTCAGAATAGTAAATGCAAAGCAAAGTAAAATTCTACATACAGAATACCATAGATTTTTGTTTGTTTGTTTGTTTGTTTTATCTATACAATGTCCAGTTGGATATTTGGAAGTCCTCTAAGGCATTGAACATTTGGGTGGGTGGAGTGGTGGTTTATCTCTGGTTTCTCTTCACAGAATCCAGCAGTGCCTCCCAAATATTGAGACAATGACAATAACAAAAATACACCAAGAAATTTCCAATATGCCTCCTGAAGATCAGCATTGCTCCCACTAGGAATCACATAATTACAGTTTTAACCATTGTATCTAACTTATGGTAAGCACACCACAAATGCTGGCTACTCTCATTTTTATCATGTTTGGAAAAATCAAATTGGGGGCCGAGCCCGTGGTGCACTCGGGAGAGTACGGCGCTGGGAGCACAGTAGCGCTCCCGCCGCGGGTTCAGATCCTATATAGGGATGACCGGTGTGCTCACAGCGCTCACTGGCTGAGTGCGGTGCAGCCGGTCTCAAAAAGGACAAAAACAAACAAACAAAAAAAAACCAAAAAAAGTAAAAAAAAAAAAAAAAAAAAAAAAAAAAAAAAAA
>NW_007736615.1:49894-62341 GCF_000696425.1 Galeopterus variegatus
ACAAAAAAAAAAAAAAAAAAAAAAACCAAAAAAAAAAAAAAAAAAAAAAAAAAAAAAAAGAAAAGAAAAATCAAATTGGTGAAATACAGTAAGAGAAGGCCAAAATGACATACATCTTTGCTATCTTGTTTATTTTCAGGCTTCAAATCAAACTTTAAAAAAAGAGAGAGAAAATCCATATAGTCTAGTATGTTTTGCTCATGTGGAGAGTTTTTCTTTCTGAGACCTTGGACTATTGGATATGACAGCATGGAAAAAACTGATTACATCCCAAATGTGAATCTGAATAATTCAACACCAAACCAAAAACATAAGCCTGTGGAATTAACTGAAGTAGCTGAATTGCCATGTTCTCAGGAAAGTAGACACTTGACTTCTCTATACACATATGTTTGTTTTAAGGCTGTGAGGGATAACTTCTGGGCTTGAGAAAAGTCGTTCTGTCAGTAGTTTTGAGCTTTGTGCCCTCTTCGAAGATATTTGATTAGACTCAGGAATGATGCAGTTAAGAACTTTAACTCACAAGTAAAATTCCAAAATATTTCCATTTTCCACTTTGCTTTGTCAAATGCAAATCTCAATTTTAATCCACAAGGGGAGAAAGAGAAGGTAGTAGACTGAAATAACACCTGCATCAATGGTAGGAAGTCTCTCTGCTTCTTCTGTGTGGTCAGACTAAATCTGTCAGGACACACACAGTGTAGTAAGCTCTGTGTTGCTAATCTCACACTTGTTTCAAAATTTGAATGATGTTATGAGGGAAGTTATGTCAAATTACTTTATAAAGCCAATATAAGCAAGAATGAGAGCTGATTGCTCCATCATTCACCATTTCTTTTATGCCTTTCAGCATTTGTACACATCCAATTTTTCTTTATTCTTTAAAATTCACACATTTATAATCTACTAAAATATGACAAATAGCATATTTTTATTTTTATTATAACAGTTATGCTGACTTTTATACCTTAATCATTGTTTAGATACCCCCTCACAGAACAATACAAGTACATCAGCATCAGTATCAGACCAGATCAGGTCCCGTGAAGCTCTCATTCTTTACTCTGTGCAAAAGCTAAAATGTATTTTGTGTTTAGTAGCAGACTTTATATTCAGATTTTTTAAAAGTCAATCATAATCTGGTAATTAATTGGGTTTCTTGTGGTACCTTGGGCCTATTTTCCTGGGTGTTGTCTTTTTTTTTATTTTATCAACTCACACATTGCAAAAAATAGGACAGTCTACACTATTCCCTATCCCATCTTCAATTTCCCAAAAAGTACTGTAACTGAGAGCTCTTGTCTAGGGAGTATAGTTTGCAGATAAAAAGATAGGATGCTCAGTGAATTAGAACTAAAAATAACAACAAATAATTTATGACACACACATATGCTAAAATATTGTTTTAAGAAGAAAGCTGTTTATTTTAAATTTCACTGAATGTCCAGTGTTTGTGTTTGCTAAATCTGGTGACCATAACAGGAGAGGAGTTTGGAAAGTAATTCTTCAGGGATCAGATTTTGGTCATTCCTCATTGTCAGGTTGGATTGCAAATCCTTCTGCCCCTTCCTATGCAGGTCATGAGTCAGGTAATTGAAAGAAGATTCTGGCAGCTTTAGGCAAGGTAGACATATTTTATTCTACAGATATCAGCCTCTAGACATGCTTTATTCTGGGATGTGAGCTCTGCCCAGTGGTTCTGAGTAGTTACCTTTATATTCTTAGTATACAATAGCAGCCATGAGCCAATCATTATATAATTACAACAGTCATGCTGAGTCAAGAAACGGGCAGACATGCACTGTCACACTACTTTCATAACTTGTTTCTAGTGAATGTGCTGAATCTTGCCCATTTGTAACAGATGTAAGGCAAGAGATCCTGACTAAACTTTTTCTACTTTCTTTACACTCATTATCTCATCCAAGAGGCACATGGCTAGAGGAGAAATCACTTATACAAATCTAGACTATCAGGAGAAATAGAAAAATCAGTATCTGGATATCCTTGAGTTATCAAGACTGGATCTCCCTCTTATTTAACAACCCAGTACATTCAGTGGCTTAGAGATTTGTTCAGCTAAAGGAAAATAGAGTGGAAGCCTGTATTTAATCCCACTACCCTAGTGTATTCTGTCCTCTGGTGCAGATATTTCAATGGCAGCAGGTAGACCCTGATTAACATAATCTAGAAACATCTGCCTGGAGCCACCTGCACATTTCTTTTGCTTCATTCATTCAAAAAAGCCCTGCAGTTAAATAAAAAGCTGTTTATTTTTTTTAAAAAGAGACTTCTAATTCTTAAGGTGGTTTTTTTTAGATAATTTATTATACATACATGTGGGGTACAACATTGATTTTCAGTAGTTGTGTACAATGTGTGGTGGCTAGATCAGGATAGTTAGCTTATTCATCATTACAATATGCAATCATTCTTTGTGTCCGTTGATCAATTCCTCATTAGCCCCCTCTCTCCCCCTCCCTTTTTCCACATCTAGTTTTCTAAAAGTTCAAAATATTACTGTGATTGTTATTTCTTTCATTCCCTGATGAATTGCTTACATTTTCCAGAGGATAAAGAAACCATTGTCCTAGAATTTAAGCCCCTGGGACTGGCCCAAGTGGGGACACAAAACCTGCTGTGAGGGTTCCATGCAGGGAATGTAAGAAGCCAGACAGGCAATGACGAGAGGAATGAGGCAGCTTCCTGCATCTAACAAGCAAATACCCAGAATTACTGTGGATCCCTGAGACTCAACTATACTGGAAATTGAAAACATACAGCAGAGGCAGACAATCTGTTGTCTGTGAGGATAAGTTAGAGACTTCTCTGGACAGGCTCATTCTTCACAGGTAAATCAGTGTAGTCCCAGCACATGGAAAAAGCCACTGCTAGGGTTACATCATCATGCTGTTAGGGTTTTCCTCAACCATCGTTTAGAATTTGTAATCTCTCAGTCCACTGGTACCTACTTTGGAAAAGAAACCATGTGCAGGAATAAGCTGTGTGCTTAAGAATACTTTATTAAGAAATCACACTAATGACCACTAGTTTCACAATGAGCAAATTGGCATCAACTTAGATGTTGCAATGGAAAAAATTTAAGATTATGTTATGGATTTGCTATAAGCCATGTTAATTAATCCATAAAATCTGACTTATAAAACAAAAATAAATAAGATGGTATGTCCTTAATGCTTCTGACAACTTGTGTAAGAATCAGTCATGATAAGAGCTGTGAAACCATTGACATAAGTTTTCATTTTTTTTATTGGTTATGAATATTTATGAGATACAAAGCTGTTTGTCACCCCTGATGCCCATGATGTGAGGGCCAGTTTCATATAGTGGAACAAAGGCGGAGTTTGGTATGAAAGCAGGATCTCTTTTCTCCTTCTGGCACATGCTTATTGTGTAGTTTTAAATGAATATTTAGCCTATGTATAAGTATCTTTTTTTATAAATTAAAATTAATAATGGCAACCTCATCGCAATTTACACAAATCAGCAGTTGGACACTTAATAACCTTTAGCATTTTTTCTGATACATATTATGACACAAAAAAGTAGTACTTACTACTATTTTTAAATCTTGATGATCAATTAATTGATTCATTTCAAACCCACCAGTCTTTCCCATAGTGCCCTGGACAGCATCTCAATATAAATTAGATTTTTTTTAAAAAAATGAATGGTTACTTCTTTGGGGGGATATATATCTATATCTTTATATCTATATCTCTATAGGTAGAAAGTAGAACATAGGTTCATGAAGAACGGTCTTGGTTTTGATGATGAAAAAGATGCAGATATATAGATAGATATAGGTAGATAGATAGATGTGTGTGTGTGTGCGTGTGTGTGTGTGTGTATGTGTGTGTGTGCATGTCCAGAATATATATATTTTTTTCTGGAACCATATTTATTTTTGAATGGTGGTATGTAAGTGCCAACGGTTTTGTTGCTATCCTGGAACTATGATGCACTTAAGTGATTAAAAGTTCATTGGGTTAAAAAATTCACTAGGGAGGTAAAATTTTAAAAGTATTATCATTCAAAGAGGATGTAACTACAGCAAGCTTATTATTCCTTCCTGTGTTGCTTTCACAAATATTTACTTAAGATTTACCTCGTGTTTAAAATCTCCAAAACTGTAATTTCCTTGGAGGGGTATCTTTCAATCATGATAATGTTATAACTTTTCCCATTTGCCTTGTTAGGATGTAAAAAGCCTGTTTCACTTATCAAAACTTTTGCTCAGACTCGGTATTACAGGCAGAATCAGAACATCTAGTATCAGGCAGAATATTTTGGAGGTTCTGAGCCTAAGGCAGGGTTGTAAGCACAGAAGTTTGTCCATACTTCAACTAGTCCTTAATGAGATTGGTAAATGGCAGTAAGGGTTGCAGTACTTCTAATTTCCAAGTGGAGGCTTGAAATATGAATAAACTTTCCTGGTTGTGTTTTTACACTGAGTAATTCCATTGCAGATTTAGTACAGTGTATGTGCATTTCACTACTTCAAGGACAAAGGCAAAAAGAGGGCAACAGGAAGTTTTCATGTAGCCAGAAGCACCATGCCTGACTTGAATGCCACCTCATTCACCAATCCCACTACCTTCATCCTGATGGGCATACCTGGTCTGGAACACTTGCACATTTGGATATCGATCCCTTTCTGCTTAATGTATGTTGTTGCCCTCATGGGAAACATAGTCATCCTTTTCATCATCAAAACTGAGACTGTTCTCCATGAACCCATGTTCTATTTTCTTTCCATGTTGGCCATCACGGACCTCATCCTGTCAACCACTACTTTTCCCAAGATGTTGGGTGTCTTCTGGTTCAATTACCATAAGATCGATTTCCATGCCTGCCTCACTCAGATGTTTCTCATCCATGCTTTCTCTGGGGTGGAATCAGGGCTTCTTGTGGCCATGGCATTGGACCGGTATGTGGCAATCTGCAATCCTCTGAGACATTCGTCCATTCTTACAAATTCTGCAGTGGCTAAGGTTGGCATAGTGGCACTTCTACGTGGGTTAGTGTTAATGGCACCACATCCCTTTCTTGTAAGAAGATGGCCATATTGCCAGAGCAATGTGGTCCCACACACATACTGTGAGCATATGGCCGTGGTGAAATTGGCTTGTGCAGACATTTCTATCAATAGTCTTTATAGTTTGGCAGTCATTATAATAATTGTTGGGACAGATGTGACATGCATCTCTATGTCCTACATACAGATACTTCATACTGTATTCAGTCTCCCTTCTAAAGATGCCAGGTTGAAGACGCTCAGCACTTGTGGGTCCCATGTTTGTGTCATCCTCATCTTCTACATCCCTGCTCTTTTTTCTTTCCTCACCCACCGTTTTAGTAAGCATATACCACTCCACACCCACATCCTGCTGGCCAACACGTATCTGTTGGTACCTCCTATGCTGAACCCCATTATCTATGGAGTAAGGACCAAACAAATCCGAGAATGTGTCCTGCAGCATTTCATGACAAAAATCAATTTAAAATTCTGGGTCTCCCTTTTCTACTTATTGCAACCCTCCTATTATCCTTTGTTATAATTTTTTTGGATTCTAGAATCAGCAAGATCAGGAATTGGAATTGCAATACTTTCACTTACTACGGCAGTAGGTAGAAATTATATACAGTTTTTCTAACCTATCTTAGCATCCAAACAACATATATAGCAATACTTACGCTATAGTTAATGATTACGAAGTGTTTAGCACTGTTTTTAGCATATTTAAGAACGTAATAAGGGCAAGATTATTTCAATATCATTCCATCTCTGTTCATGTGTTTGGTTGTTATCTTTAGGAAACATGTTTATTGGTTTATCTTATATGATTAACCAATTAGAATATCTTTCTGAGTATGGCTCTTTTGGGGGAAGTTAAGGCAGAAGAATTTTAAAGTAGATAATCCAGATGACAGCCAGAAAATCGGAGTTCTGTTAATTTTTACTCTCACCATAGCCATACGGGAAAGCTAGTGAGAAGTGGAAAGAAGAGAAGAAGTGGCAAGCCAAATGGCTTTCACCTTGCAATTAATGAAAAGGGTACAGCTTAGGGACTCCTTTGAGCATGAAAAAGGCCTCTAAAGTGAGTTACTCACACTGCTGGTGTAAACACTGGGTATCTTTCAAACTTGTAAAAAATATCAAAGTGTTGGAAATTGTTATACTTCAAATATGTAAGTAAATAAAGTAAAATAATAACATTAAAGTTTTAATTTATATATCCATGCAATAAATATTTAGTGAGCATCTATTATATACCAGGCATTTATCTGGACATAACATATATGTTTGTAAACAAAACAAGCAAATATACTTCCCTTAGTGTCTTTCGCAATCAATAAAGAAAGGTAGGAAATAAAAGTAAGTACTGTATACTTATTATTGTACAGCTTTTTCTAGTATTAATGCTGTAAATTCACTCTAATCAATTGTTTAGCTGCATTCTGCAATTTTTGATTGCTGATTTTCTCTCTACTTGTTTTTTGGGGTACTGAATGAGGAATCTTGACTCCTCCAAATATAACTGGATTTGGCAATCCTTTCAATTCTATCAGTTTTATTTCATGAATTTGAACCTTTGCTGTTAAGTGCATATGCATTTAATATAATATGTCTTCTTAAATAATTTACTCTTTCATTTTCATATAACATCAAAATTTATCTATGGAAATATTACTTATTCTGTATTCTACTTTGCCCTGTACTAATATAGCCATTTTGGCTTTCTTTTAAATACTGTTTGTATGCTATATAGTTTCCATCTTTTAACTTAACCTACCCATCATAGAAAAGTGCTGATCTAGAGATTACAATACATACAAGTAATTTATATTCAAGGAGTTTTGTAGACATCATATAGTTGGATTTTTGCTATTTTATTCAATTTTATTATCTCTATCTTAAATTTGTGCCCAGACTATTTCCATTTAATGTAATTAGTGATAGGGTCAAATTTAAGGTTTGTTTTCCAACTAGTCTCATTGTTTGTTGTTGTTTTTCTTTTGCTTCATTTACCCCTACTGCCAGCTTCTTTTGATTGGTAATATTTATTTATTTGTATATTGACAGACAGGCACATAAAGACACATACTACATGATTTCATTCGTATGTGAAATCTAAAAAAGTTCATCTCATAGAAATAGGAGTAGAATAGTGGTTACCAGAGGCTGGGGCAGTTGGTGGGGGGATAGGGAGGGAGTAGTGTTGGGGAGATGTTGGTCAAAGGATACAAAATTACAGTCAGATAAAAGAAATGATTTCAAGAGATCTATTGTACAGCATGGTGACTAAAGTTAATGATGAAATATTGCATTATTGAAAAATGCTAAGAGAGTGGAGGTAAAATCGTATTTATCATGTACAAGATGATGTTTTGAAGTATATGTACTTCTGTAGAGTGGATGTACCCCCCCCCCAACCTCACTGAGGCTTAATCCTTACCTCTAACTGTTGAGGATGAGGAATCCTGTTATGGTAATTGAAAGGTGGGGCTTTGAAGAGGTGATTACATTACAGGACCATGCCATATTGAATGGATTAGAAATGGTGGTCATGGGCATGGTTTGGACGGCTTTAAAAGAAGAGTGAATGAGGAGGTTAGTGTCTCTCTCTCTCTCTCTCTCTCTCTCTCTCTCTCTCTCTCTCTTTCTCTGCTTCCACCATCTTGCAATGTGAGACCCCTGGGTCACTGTCGCCACCACCAGATGGACTTTGGACTTCCCAGCCTCAGAAACTGTAAGTAATAAATTTTGTTTCTTATGAATTACCTAGTTCCATGTATTTTGTTGTCAGCAACAAAAATGGACTAATACATATACATTGTGAAATGACTAAATCTAGCTAATTAACATATGCAGTGCTTAGTTTTGGATTTAAATAGTTTTAGCATTGAATTTTAATTTATTTATTTGCTTTTGGTTATATATCTTTATTTTGTTTTATTTTTAGGTATTGCTCTAAGAGCATGGTTTCTCAACCTATGCACTAACACCATTTTTCATCAGATAATCTTCTGCTATGAGGGTTGTCATGTGCACTGCAAGATGTTTAGCAGCATCTTTGGTCTATCTCTGCTACATGCCAGTAACAACCAAAAGTATTTGGAAATTGCCAGATGTCTTCTTAGAGAGAAAATTGCCCATGATAGAAAAGTGCTGATCTAGAGATTACAATACATACAAGTAACCTTTCTCAATATAGTTAAGTTTAACATTTTATCACATCAAGTAAAATGCAAAATTCTCATAATTGTAGGGTCATTTGCCCTCTATTTTATGTTACAATTGTTGTAGGTAAACATCTGCATGCATGAAAATCTCACCAGACACTGCTATAATATTTGCCTTTGAGAGATTTATATTTTAAATAATGGGATGAAATTAGTTTTTCATATTTAACAATATAATTATAGTTTTCCCACTTACATAATCTCTATTCAACACAGCTTCTTTTAGGATTTCATTTTGAGAAAGTTAGCTGCTGATAGTCTCTTAGATTTTCCTCATGTAATAATGTCTTTATTTAACCTGCATTCCTGAAATATATTTGTTTATAGAATTTTTTTGTCCTAATATCAGTATTTTAAAATCTATTGTTTCACTGCCTTCTGGCCTTTCTGATTCCTTATGAGAAGTTGAAGTCTTTCAAATTGTTAGTTTCCTACATATAATATACATATATTTCTGATTATTTAAGAAAGTTTTTGTCTTTGGTTTTCACCAATGTGCTTATGATATTTCTGGATATGCTTTTCTTTTAACTGTTTGAGGATCACTGAGGCATTTTTTTTTAATAAGTTTTTTGTCTTTTACCAAATTTGAAAATGTTTTCCATTGCTTTTTATTAAATATATTTTTCTCCCCCAATAATTTTCTTCTCTCCTTCTTGGATTCCAATGACATAAATATTAGAGATTTTAATATTTCCTCTACATTGCTGAGGCTTTGTTCATTATTTTGATGTTTTTATCTCTTCTCCAAATCGTATAACTTTTATTAATCTGTCTTCAAGTTCCCTGTTTCCTCTGTTGTCTTAATTCTGCTACTAAACCCGTCCAATAAATTTCAGATGATCTGATTTTTTTAATGAAAAACTTATAGCATTTATCTTTTTTTGTAGTTTCTAATTCTCTGCTGAGAACATCTGTCTTTCACACATTTCAAGATTGTTTACTTTTCGCTAATTGAGACTAATTATAATAGTTAATTTAAAGTTTTTGTATGATATTTTCAACATTTGAATGATCTTAAGGATGAATCTCTTGATCATCTTTTCCCTTGAGAGTCACAATTTCAGTTTTGTCATTTGTTAAATACTTTTTAAGTTTTATCATGAACATATTTTATATTAATTCAATTAAAATTCTCTGTATAATGTTAATTAATTTTTAGTTTTTCTTTTTGTTTTCTTGGAGAGGTGCTGACATTTTATTTTTCAGGTAAAGACATAAAAATAAGTATACAAGATACTATATTCTACTATATTTTTTATTTTACAAATAAAAAAATATTAACCACCCTGTTAAAATAGAAAAAAAAAAAAAAAGGAGGAAGGGCAAAATATCCAAGTAAATTTAGCTTTGTGAAAAACTCTTCATATATTTTTTTTTTATTTTTGGTTTTATTTAAACAATTTTATTCAAGTATAAGTTACATATAAAAAATTGTACATATTTGATATGTATAGCTGAATGAATTTGGCGATAAGTATACACCTATGAAATCATCATCACTGCCAAAACCATAAATATATCTATCACCTCCCAAAGTTTCTTTCTGCCTTTTATTTATTCTTTCATTCATTTATTCATTCATTTTTGTGGTAACAACATAAGATATACTTTCTTAGCAAATTTTAAGTGTCGAATACAGTATTTTAGCTATAGCCACTATGCTATATAGTAGATCTACAGAACGTATTTATCTTTCATAACTGAAACTTCATACCATTTAACCATCATCTTCCATTTCCCACCTCCCTCTGGCTCTGGCCAAACAAAATCCAACCTTCCAAACTCTGCTTCTATAAATTTGGCTATTTTAGATCCCACATATGATGTGTGTGTGTGTGTGTGTGTACTTATTCTCAATGAGTCAAAAGTAAACAATCTTGAAATGTGTGAAAGGTATATATACACACATATATATTTTATTTATATATATGTGTGTGTATATATACTTTATTTATATATATGTGTATATATATACACATATATATAAATAAAGTATATATACACACACATATATATTTTATTTATATATATGTGTGTGTATATATACTTTATTTATATATATGTGTATATATATACACATATATATATACACACATACATACACACACACACACACACACATATAAAATACAGTGTTTGTCTTTCTGTTTCTGGCTTATTTCACTTAGCATAAAGCCTTCCAGGTTCATCCATGTTGTCACAAATGGCAGGATTTCCTTCATTTTAAAGGTTGATAAAATTCCATTGTGTGCATATCACACATTTTCTTTTTCTATTCACCCCTCAATGGATGTTTATGGAGACTTCCTGTGAAGAAGGAGGAATAGACAGTCCCCAGAATCACTCTCTCCCACAAATCAACCAATTTACAACTACAAAAAGCAACAACAGCCAAGCTGGGCCACTAGAGCTCAGGGGAAGAGGAGGAGAGACCTATGGAGTGCATGAAGGTGGGAGAAATCATGATGAGAGAAAGAAAAAAACACTCAGACCATTTGAACCCCAACTGTATCCAGGCTGGAGCTTCTGAGTGCACAGAGCAGGACCCAGCAAAAGCCACATCTGTGCCCTCCAGATGAAGTTGCTTGGAGGCAGCAGGGGAGAAAAGGGCCTTGGCAACCCCCAGGCCAGCAAGACCACTAATAGTGTTCTCATGGACTTACATATGACTGAGGAGACACAACAACTGAAGAAGAGGGGCCACTCAGAGGCCAGTACGTCATTACAAGGGACCAGCATGTGGCCCATCCAATGGGAAATGTTAGCAGCATGGGTGGTGGGGGAGATGGGCCCACTGGAGAACACTGGGGCACAGCAAGGACAGCTAATCTGCACATCTATCGGTGAAGTATCACTCAGAGGAGACTGGTCAGGAATATAGAATTGCATGGGGTGGAGTTTGATGAAAAGACTCAGGCCCAGACCACAGATTCAGATCTCTCAAGAGCAGGAAGTGCCTTTAAAATCAACCATTAAAAACTAAGCTGCACAAAAAAAAAAGCCTTCCCTAGGAAATCAGCACCAAAGCAGCAGTCTAGCTCAAACACATGGCTCAAGTTATGGTCCCCACAGGAATTTACCCCATTTTAGAAGTAAGCAAAGGACAACAAATCGGTTCCAGTGCAGAGTTTAAATGGTGGAAATAGCAAATAATCCAACACATAACTGAAAGAAAAAACAAAGTACCCACAACCAGAGACAAAGTTTCATATTAACTAGTAAAGGTCTCATGTCACCAAAGAATACCTATAACACATAGAAGGACAAGAAGTCCCCTGGGCTACCAAGTCAAAAAGGGTGCAGGGCCAGTGGCCTCAGCAATGCCCCCTGACACCCGCAACCAATCCTGAGGGTGGAGGGTAAGTGCCTCAGCCACGTGCCCCCAGTAAGCACAGGCAGCCCAGCAGCAACCACCTAGCAGCTGCAATAAGTGCTCCAGGCTCTAAGCTGGGGCTGTGGGGGGCTCAGGCCTTGGCCACGCACCCCCAGGATGTGCAGCCAGCCTAGCAGCGACCACTGAGCTACTGCAAAAAGTGCCCCAGTCTCTCCCAACCCAGGGTGGTGGGGGGCCAAGGGGCTTGGCCACACCTCCCCCATGCATGAAACCAGCTCAGTGATGACCACCAAGGCACAGAAAGAAGCGCCCTGGGTTCCCAAGCGGGGATGGTGGAGGGCGAGGGCTTTTCCACCCACCCCTGACATTTGAACCTAGCCCAGCAATGACCGAGCCACCGCTGGAAGCCCCCAGTCTCCCCTGTGGGAATTTGGGGGGTGCCACAGTCCTCAATTCCACCCCTCCTTCTCCCTCCTTCTTCCATCCCATTTCCTTCCCCTTTCCCATCTTCCCCTCCTTCCCAATTGCTCCACAACAACATTCTAGAATGTACAAAATAATATTAATAAAATTTCATTTTCTGAAAAAAAAAAAATGGATGCTTAAGTTGTTTCCAGTTCTTGGCTATTGTGAATAATGCTGCGATGAACATAGGAGTGCATATGTCCCTTTAAGATCTCATTTTCACTCACTGTAGGCGCTCCTCCGGGAGACAGGGGGGTCCGTTGGAGAGCAGCTCTTTGCAGCAGAAAAAGTGGTCTTCCAGAAGGACCAAGATGGCGACGGGTCTGGAGCAGCCGTGACAGGAGACAGCGTGATCCTGTGAGCCGTGCGCTGTGATA
>NW_007736616.1:0-997 GCF_000696425.1 Galeopterus variegatus
GGCGAGGGGTGCCGGCGGACCCCCAGCTCGCCGGGGCGTCGTGCGAGCGTGTGGAAGTTCGGGAGGTTCTTGCACCGCTTCCCTGTCTTTGCCAAAAGTTGAATCCACAACAGTGAGTGTGGGTCTGTGATTTACAACGGTTTGAGCGCGCAGCGCAGACTGACACAACGGTACTGCTCTCAAGTTGTGCACACCTCCGTGACTCCTTCCGTCACGGAGAAACCCTTTTACCCATGTGCGGTTGTCCGAGCTGACCTCCGTGAGGATTTGAACCTTTTTTTCCCGCCTTGGCACCCTTGTACTTTGAAAGAACACATGTGACTGATTTCTCCAGTGTTTCACGCTTTCAGCCTCCTGGGATAGCTCTCAGTGTGGTTATAGCTATTTTCATTGCAGTACCACGATGTTATTTGCCTTTGTCACACATTCTCTCAGGAGTGTGCTTCATTTTCCAGAGGCTACGTGATGTGGGATGACCTCATTGTTCTGAAGGCTAATGGGAGATGTGTTTGTGTATTGTCTTTTTAAAAAATTTCTGTTTTAATTTTTTATAATATAAATATCAATGGATGTACTCTATATAAACAAAAGCTCTTTGGAGGCCCGAGACCAAAAAGTTTGCGAACTACTGGTCTAGGCAGTCTCTTAAATGAGAAGTTTGGATTGTAGAAACAGTTCAGGTTGTAGGCTGAGAAGTTAGGTGTTCTGTCCAAAGTGACATAGTTGGTTTGTTTTACCGAGCCTGGACAAGGATTTTTCTGATTCAGCCCAGGTCTCTTTTCACTCTTATCATGTATTTGGAAAAGTCTCAATTCTTCTGTCTGGACTGCCTTGTTACAGTTGCTGTTTTGTGTGCATGTGGGGGCAAGGAAAATATTCAGGGGTACTGGTGACGAAGGTGTGTTTTTACAAACTCTTTGACTCATAGCGTAATAGTCTTCATTATCAAATCAAACGAGAAGAGAGCACTTCATTTAACTGATGTTGGATTTCTTGT
>NW_007736616.1:2210-3446 GCF_000696425.1 Galeopterus variegatus
TCTTCATTATCAAATCAAACGAGAAGAGAGCACTTCATTTAACTGATGTTGGATTTCTTGTCAATTGCCTCTACTTCATTTGCTTTGAGGCTACCTTTATTTTCTAACTAAACTGTTTATTTTGAGATAATTGTAGATTCATATGCAGTCGAAAGAAATAATATAGTGAGATCCCCTGTACCCTTTACCCAGTTTTCCTCAATAATATCTTGCAAAATCATAGTACAGTACCACAACCAGGATATTGATGTTGATGCAGTGAAGATAGAGGATGTTCCCATCACCACAAGCATCCCTTATGTTGCCTTTTTATAAGTACACCCACTTCATTCCTGCCCCACTTCCTCCTTAACCCCTGACAATCAGCAATTTGTTTTTCATTTCTATAATACAGTCATTTTAAGACTTATATAGTGGAATCATCTAGTGAGTAACTTTTGGGGATTGGATTTTTTTCACTCAGCAAAGTTCTCTGGAGATTCATCCAGGTTTTTGCATGTGTCCATAGTTTGCTGAGTAGTATTCCATGGTATGGATTTACCACACTTTCTTTGAAGGTTGTTTCAAGTTTTTCGCTATTAGGAATAAAGCTGCCATAAACGTTCATGTATAGTAACTCATAATTTAGCATAATCATAAGTCTTCAGTTCTGTTGGATAAATGCCCAGGAATACAATTGCAAGGTCATATGCCAAACTGTTTGCCAAAGTGGTTGTACCATTTTCCATTCCCACCAGCAGTGTATGAGACATCCAGTTTCTCCGCATTGTCACCGGCATTTGGTGGTGCCCTGTTTTTAATTTAGCCATTCTGATAGATATGTAGTTATATCTCATGGTGGTTTAAACTTGCATTTCCCTGATGGCTAATGGTGTTGAACATCTTTTCATGTCCTTATTTGCCATCTGTATATTTTCTTTGGTGAAATGTTTCTTCATTTAGTTTGCCCATTTTTTAATTGGATTGTTTGTTTGCTGTTGAGATTAGAGGTTTTTTTATGTATCCTATATACCAGTCCTTTTTCAGATCTGCAGTTTGCAAACGTTTTCTCTCAGTCTATAGTTTGCCTTTTCATCCTCTTAACAGGGCCTTTTGCAAAACAAAAATTTAAATTTAGATGAAGTTCATTTTATCATTTTTTCCTTTTATGGATTGTGCTTTTGGTGTCAAGTTTAAGAACTCTTTGCCCAACCCTGGATCCCAAAGATTTGCTCTTACTTTTTTCCTAAAAGTTTT
>NW_007736616.1:4503-5895 GCF_000696425.1 Galeopterus variegatus
ATAGAGAAATATAGTTGACTTTTGTGTATTTACTTTGTATCCTGTGACCTTGCTAAATTCTGTTTTAGGAGTTAGGATTCCTTTAGATTCCTTGGGATTTTCTACGTAGACAATCATGTCATGTGCAAGCAGGGACACTTTTATTTCTTCCTTTCCAATGTGTGTGCCATTTCTTTTCAGCCTTATTATGCTGGCTAGGTTCCAGCGCTGTTGAATAACAGTGGTGAGAGCAGACCTCCTTGCCTTGCTTCTGATGTTGGGGAAGCATGCAATCTTTCACCATAGCTGTAGGGTTTTGGGGGGGGGTTTTAGATGCTAGTTCATGAGGTATAATGATCTGTAGGTTGTATGTACTGTTTTTGTTTTGGTGNTGTTCCAACTCATGAACGTGGCATTTCTCTTTGTTTCTTTATATTTTCTTTCTTTCATTAGTATTATGCAGTTTTCAGCATACCAGTCCTGCATATGTTAGTTAGATTTACACCTAAGTATTCACTTTTTTGAACAGTTGTAAATATCGTTTTTTAATTTTATCATCCAGTATTCATTGTTAATATAGAGAAATATAGTTGACTTTTGTGTATTTACTTTGTATCCTGTGACCTTGCTAAATTCTATTTTAGGAGTTAGGATTCCTTTAGATTCCTTGGGATTTTCTACGTAGACAATCATGTCATGTGCATTTCTTCCTTTCCAATGTGTGTGCCATTTCTTTTCAGCGTTATGCTGGCTAGGTTCCAGCGCTGTTGAATAACAGTGGTGAGAGCAGACCTCCTTGCCTTGCTTCTGATGTTGGGAAAGCATGCAATCTTTCACCATAGCTGTAGGGTTTGGGGGGGTTTGTAGATGCTAGTTCATGAGGTATAATGATCTGTAGGTTGTATGTACTGTTTTTGTTTTGGTGTCAGGGTAATAATACTGGCTGCATAAAATGAATCAGGAAGTTTTCTTTCTGTCCTCTTCTGTTTTCTGATATAGATTGTATAGAATTGATGTTAATTCTTCTTTAGATGTTTGGTTGGATGCTTCAATGAAACTATCTGAGCCTGGAGATTTCTTTTCTTGGAGTTTTAAAGTTACAAATTCAAATTTCTTTAATAGTTGTCAAGCTATTCACATTATTTCACATCGGGTGAGTGTGGTAGTTTGTGGGTTTTGAGGAATTGATCTGTTCCTTTTAAGCTGTCAAATTTATGTGAATAGAGTTGATCATAGTATTCCCTTATTATACTTTTGATGTCTGCTGGGTCTGTAGTGATATTCCTTGTTTCATTCCTAATATTGGTAATTCGTGTCTTCTGTCTTTGTCAATCTTCTATCCGTTTGTTAATTTCATTGATCTTTTCAAAGAACCAGCTCTTTGTTTCATTGATTTTTTTCTATCGTTTTTCC
>NW_007736616.1:7358-8131 GCF_000696425.1 Galeopterus variegatus
TTTTTTTTTTTTTCATGGAAGAGGACATTAAACCTCAGGGGAGTTTCATGTCTTGCCCAAGGAGTCACAGCTTGTGATGGGGAGATCTACTCTGCATATTGCCTCCGCTGTTACCTCCAGCATGACCCTTATTAGTAATTGCATCAGTTTAATGATGCAGGCGATTTTGCTCAGTGATTATTTATTGTGTCTGCGATAGTGGATCTTGAAATAATGTTGCATGCAATCCACTACCTTTTCCTGTCACCTGAGAAACACACCAGATTATCCTTATCTTATAAACTCCTTTTTAAACGGTGTCTAAGTCTTTGTAATTCCTATCCACATTTGTAATTTCCTGTTTTAGCTGCAATGCTTCTGAACTTTTTCTCTTTCATTTTCATTTATCCTTCAGTGAGGATAATTTTTGTGTCACAGGTTTCTTTCATTTGTTTTACTTTCTGTCTTGAAGTTGTGATTCTTAATTCTTTCCTTTCATATCTTAGAGTCAATTACCACCTCTGTGCCTTTATATATTCCCATCTCTACATCTGGAGATCCTGTAATCATTATAGTGTAATGAAAGACCAAGTTCCCGTCCCACCTCCTCTGAAGCTTTCCCAGAGAACCCTAACTCTTGACAACCTGTTGTTTGCTGCCTTGTAATACCTCCTTATTTATGTTTTATATTACTTAACTTTTTGCATCAAGTAAACTTTAAGGAGCCTTGCATTTTTTCCCACGATTAAGTGATCTGTCTTTAGGAAGAATAATTTGTATTATTCTGTGTCCTC
>NW_007736616.1:9578-10690 GCF_000696425.1 Galeopterus variegatus
TCTTTCTAAGTACCATGATGCTTTTAGACCATGTGTTGGAGCTTCCATTTTGAGAAACATGGTTACCATATTCTCTTAGTAACCATGAATAACTGTACTGGGAGTTCTAGAATTTCCAGATTTCCTTCAGTCTACTTTTTCAGACACTAAGATTTTTAATTATGAAATAATTAAATTATTGGGGAAACATTTTTAAAAGTAAACTGAGTGTTGAGACTGGAAAAGGAAGGTAAAATCAAATAGAGCATGTGAGAGGTTTTTGAAATGCAGCCTTCAGGAAAAATGAAGCTGAGAGAATGTGGACCCTGTTTCTGGCAGAAGGGAAGATGCTTGGAGACTCAAGTAAGAGGAAGTAGGGGCTTGTATTTTGTGTAATGTGAACATGGGAGATCTAAGAACCTCTGTTAGGAGAGGGGGATAAAGATACATCCTCTCAGCCATATTCCATTTAAGGTTATCCAAATCTTTTTCCTTTTAAAGATTCCTGATTACTCTGATACCTAGACCTGAGACAACTGACAAATGTTAAGTATATGGCAGTTTAGTAGAGATTGCTTAGTAATCATTTAGTTAACAAAGGATGTGTTCCAGAGATATTTATTACCAGAAGTAGAAATTACACAGGAGGCAGAGGGATGTCAGATGTGAGTAATATAACTGAAATATGAATGAAAATAATGCCATAAGTTGAAAAATAAAATATATTTCATAAGGAATAAGAAGAGGTTAAGGTTGGGGGAAAGGAGAGGAAACCTAACTTCTGTTTGAGATGTGGATGTGGGGAGAAACCTGGAAGACAGTAAACCAGCTTGGCCCTGCAGGTCTGTGCCAGGTGTGGTGAGTTCTCCAGCCCCTCCAAGCTAGTTTCAGACAGCCTAGGGTTACATGAACAAGGGGCTTACCAAGATACGGTGGGACAACTGTGGGGCATCTTCTCTGATCTCTTACCTTCCTGTCTTAAGAACCAGATCAAGTTTATCCTACCCTCTGCATGGGCCATATTTACGGGGACAGCGAGGAGTCCTATTCTAGTTAGTGTGATGTATAGAAACAGATCATAAGTAGTGAAATATTAGGTAGAGCATATATTGACAGATACCCTGCACTCCAGT
>NW_007736616.1:12547-14530 GCF_000696425.1 Galeopterus variegatus
ATGAGAGGGAACCTTAGCATTATTTTCAACTTGTTTGGACATATTTTTACTTTTTTTAGTGCTCTAGTAATCTCTCAAGATCTTTGCACATGATAAAGTATTCAAGATATATTTTTCTGTGGATTTGTCCTTTATGGCTTTAACATGTCTGCTGTGATAACTGAATGTTACCAGGTGCTGAAGTGCATTCACTGTGGCAATTCCCAACTCATGAGCTGAGTACTGTTATCTCCATTGTTTTGGATGAGAGTCAACTTTCTCGAATTTGGTTGAACAAAATATCTTGTTTCATTCATGCAGTCATTGTACCTTCTCGCTCCAGCCCCTCACACATGGCTTTGGCAGTTATGTGGTGCTCCAGCATTTTGCATCTGTTGCCACCACAAGCGGTTAATTCTAACAGCCTTCTCAAACCATACATTTATACTGATGACATGTTAACTCTTCTCCATTGTGACACAGGTCATTGAGATAATTCTAGGGGATCTCTGGGTAGAAGAGAGGGTGCTTGTCATGTAGTAACAGTTTGTGTTGTCTAAAAAAGAATTATAATTTATAATTTCCACATGACTCTGAGGGCCAAAAGAACCTAATACTGCATTACAATTTGAACAGTTGGAGAAGATATTTTAATTTTGTTTTGTATTTGTGTATTTTGCTGTATAATTTCTTTTTTACTGTTGCTTACAAATAATTATACCTATATTCATTCTTTAGTTTGTCCTAAGATATTCTAATTAGGTTTCATTAGCTACTGTTTTCCCATGTGCTGATTACTTACCTTTTAGTTAGAAATTTTTGTTATATTTTATGAATTAACTTTTTTTATTGAAGTATAATTTATGTACAGACAAATATTCCCTTTTTAGTATAAAGTTAGATGAGTTTTGATGAATGTATACAGTTGTGTAACCACAGTCAAACTGTAGACCAGTTCCATCACCCGCCAAAATTTTTTTGTGTTTCTTTGTTGTCAGGTTCTCTTCCCACCCCACTTCTGACAACCCCTGACAAGTTTTTGGCCCCTATTGTTTTGCCTTTCGCAGACTGTCATATGTATGGAATTATCATAGCCTTTGAGCTGGCTTCTTTCGCTCAGTGTAATCCTTTTGAGATTTATCCATGTCATTGCACATTTCTTTTTATTGCTGAGTAGTATTCCATTGTATGAATGGGCCACAAATTAGTTTACTCATTCTGTCTCCACTTAAAGAACATTTGGGCTGTTTTCAGTTTTTGGCAATTATGGATGAAGGTACTATACAAATTCTCTTACAGATTTTTATGTGAATATAAGTTTCATTTCATCTGGTTCAGCATCTAGGAGTAGGATTGGTGAGTGGTATGGTTAGTGCATGTTTAACTTAAAAAAAAAAATGCCAAACTGTTTTCCAAAATGGTTGTACTATTTTCTATTCCCATCAGTAATGAAAGAGAGATCCTGTTGCTCTGTATCTTTGCCAATACCTGATATTGTCAGTATATTGGTATTTTTGTTTGTTAGTCATTCTGATAGATGTGTAGTAATATCTCATTGTGGTTTTAGTTTGCATTCCCTAATGACTAATGACGTTGAGCGTCTTGATGTGTGCTTATTTGCCATGTAATTTCTTTATGAATTGCTGTTCAGATTTTTTCCCAATTTTTAATTGTGTTATTTTCTAATTATTAAGTTGTACAGGTCTTCTTAAATATATATATTTCTTATATAAGTCCTTTAAGAGATACATGATTTACATTTGTCATATCTTTTCAGTCTCTTAACAGGGTCTTTTGAAGAGCAGAAGTTTTTTATTTGGTTAAGTTCAGTTTATTACTTTTTCTTTTATGGGTTATGCTTTGGGTGTTGTAGCTAGGAAATCTTTACTTCACCTAAAGTCACAAAGATCTTGTACCTTTTCTTCTAGAAGTTTTTAGGTCTATGATCCAATGTGAGTTAATTTTTATATATGGTGCAAGGTATGAATCAAGGTTCTTTTTTTT
>NW_007736616.1:15125-17445 GCF_000696425.1 Galeopterus variegatus
TTTTTTTTGTTGCATATGAGAGCTCAGTTCCAGCATCATTTTTAAAAATCCTTCCTCCCTTGAATTGCTTTTGGATCTTTATTGCACATCTTCCCCCGCTGCCACTTTGACTGCTCTCTGTTGCATCACTCTCCTTCCTTTAAGCACTTCGACACTTTGTTTTCTCATTTAACTGTCTCTCCTCACTATAATATAAGCCTCTTGAGGGGAGGAAACTTTGTATGGGACAAAGGATGGAAAGGGCATCCAGACAGAGGGAATGGTGGTTGCAAAGGGACTGTGGTGGGGTAGAGTTTTGGAATGCCTGAAACATGCCAAAAGAGGATGTCAGGAACAAGATGAAGCTGGAGAGGTAGATGGGGTCAAATCCTGTAGGGCCTTGGTGAGGCCATGGTAACCAGAGGGGAGTATGGCCTGTGACAAAAGGATTGCTTCAGAGGGAATAGGGCATCATAATAGTGTGATAGTTGGTGTTTCCCGATATGGTCGAAAGACAGTTTTCACTTATGTATATTACCTGCGGCTGGTTCCACAACCTCCTAGAAAATTTTGCCCACTGCTGTTCTCGAGTTAAGATGGATGAAGTCTTTCTTATATATTTGTGACTAGTCAGAATACAGAAATATTTGACTAATTTTACGGTGATTGAACTTTTTCCAGAGGGGATGTATGGGAGCTGTTTCAAAACTTCATGGACTCCCCTTGTAGCACAGAGCTTGGAGGTGGGTAGTTGACCACCACACACCTAACTGCCACCTCCACATCATTCTCCTTCTCTCCCCCTTGATAATTTTGACTCTCACTCAGCTATGGTATTGAGTGCTCATTACCTCTCTCTCTGTGCAGTCATCTCTGAAACTGTGCCCCTCCCCATATGCTTGATAGTGTAGCTACTGGCTCCCTGTAATTCTGTAGCATTCAACCTGTCAAAACTCTGGGTGATTTCAGTATCCACACAGATTATCCTTTGAGTCTGTCGCATTCTCAGTTTTTGACCTCCTCTTCAAAATTTTTGTCTTCTCTGTGCTACAGAGCCACTCCTTTTTGTAGTTAATACCTCGACCTTGTCATTACCAATAACTGGTAATCTCAGTTTCAGGCATTTCACTCTGACCATACCTCCTACCCTGCCTATTCTTCCCTAAATACTCCAAGTTCCATAATCTCTGACCTAATCTATTGATCCTACTACCTTTTCTCTTTCCCTTATATCCTTTATGCTCTTTTCCCTTTTTGCCAGTGTTCAGTACATCGTTATAACCACTTATAATCATTTCTCAGCCACTTATAAGCATGTCTCAGCTCCCTCTCTTGCTTCATCATTCTCCCCTGGCAAAACCCCACACCCAAGTAAGCTAAACTGTCGCTGAACTCCACTCTTTCACACTCACAGCTGAATATGATGGAGGAAAATAATGCCAAATGGTCTCACTTTAAGTTCATGACCACTAAACTCAAGAGACCTTGATGCTACCTGAAACATTGTAGGCACTCAATGCATACCTGTTAAATAAATGCATTTTTATAGGTTTTGAGGATGACCTGTACGAGGGTACTTAAAAAAAATTTGTGGAAAAATGTAATTAAAAGGTAATATGAACCCCTTCATGAACTTTTTGACGATCTCTTGTATTCTTTTTCTAGCATTAGTCTTTGTGTATTAACATAAGTGAACATATTAATGGATATCAAAAAGAAAGGGAAATATTAATCCCCCACCCTGCAGGAATCAAACTTGGTATGTGCTTGCTCATATGTGTAAATAATTGTTACTTGTGACCATGGTGTCAATACAGTGTTATATTCTTCTTTGCATCATGTATTTTAATATTGCATCATATCTGTTTCTCTTGATTTTTATAATTATTGCTTGTAATATTTGTAATAATGTTTCCCATTGCCTATATTTCAGTATAGACCCTTAAAATATGTAACTTTTTCCTTCCTTTTGAAGATTGATCTTTTTCTGACTTATAAAAATGTGATAATCATTTACAGATTGCAGCCTGGTACTGGTAGTATAGCATAACTATGTTCAGCCTAAAAAAGTAAGCCTAACTGGCTTAGTGAGTTGAGCAGAATCTTTAGTGCTTCTATCAATGTGGAAGAATTCAAGTCTATGAAATCAGTGGAAACTTCAAGAGAAATGTGAATTACCACTGGACCATGTACATTTGTTTTTAATCATGTAAAATTTACCCTAGATTAATTATACACTTAATTAAAGATTTAGGTGATTAGGTGGAAGCTCTTTGAGGGATCCAAGGTATCCATAGGGACCTTAAACTCAGTATTTCCAAAATTGGGTCAAATCTATGCT
>NW_007736616.1:18164-20213 GCF_000696425.1 Galeopterus variegatus
CATTTGTTTTTAATCATGTAAAATTTACCCTAGATTAATTATACATTTAATTAAAGATTTAGGTGATTAGGTGGAAGCTCTTTGAGGGATCCAAGGTATCCATAGGGACCTTAAACTCAGTATTTCCAAAATTGGGTCAAATCTATGCTGGTTCATCTATTTTCTTTCCTGCTTCATGGTCACATTTATTCAGTGACCTTAATTTAATACACTTGGAGGTGCTCATGAGGTCACTCAGAGGCACAAAGGCCAACAGCCTCCTGTTACCCTCACAGCCTCACCTCTACTGCTGTCCTCCTTGCACTGAAATGTTTGGGCTTAAACTGCATTGAGCTCACTGCAGTTTTCCGACAATGCCAGTTATAATACTTAGATCTTTTGCACATGCTGATTCCTCTGCCTTCTTTTCTTTGCTATGAAAAGTTCTATTTCTCTGACTATACGGAGTTCATTATACCCTGAGTATCTCATTCATATTTTTAATTGTATGCATATCTCCCACCTTCACTAAATTTTAAATTATAAGGATATTGATTTATTCAGCTTTTATCCACAATACCTGAGGTCTGTTATTCTGTCCTTAAAATGCAAGGCTTTCTAGTAAATATTGTGCACATGTGTGGAATAAATAAAAAGCAGCGTGTGTTGATAGACTTCACACTGTCAATTTTAAGTCCTTTTAATGAGTAACTATTTCTTCTGCTTTCCCCCTTTCTTCAGTTTCTTTCTCATTTGCTTTTCCTGGGGTGAATAAATGACTTCTCAAATTCGATTGGCATTTCTATGACCTAACCTACATTGAACATGCTTCCTCTCCCAGGAATTCAAGCAATCTGTTTTTCATTTAAATAAGCCTTGAGATTTAGTTCCACAAAGTCTTTCCACAGTGACGAGATGCAATTTTATTGTCTCTTTCCTTAATTCACCCAGTCAATATGTGCAGTTTCCGTGACTTGTTCTTTATTTTTTTACCACATCACATACTTTTTCCTTATTGCTTGCTCAGAGTTAAAATCATAAAACCTGAGCTGAAACGGACTTTAGAAGATCATTATCTTCACTTCCCACTCAAAGCAGGAATCAGCTCTACAGCGATCCCCACTGACGGTTACCATGCCACTGTTTGTAACCCTCTCAGGCCTGGAGCGTAGTGCTTCCCTGTCAGCCCATTCCNCCTTTCTTCAGTTTCTTTCTCATTTGCTTTTCCTGGGGTGAATAAATGACTTCTCAAATTCAATTGGCATTTCTATGACCTAACCTACATTGAACATGCTTCCTCTACCAGGAATTCAAGCAATCTGTTTTTCATTTAAATAAGCCTTGAGATTTAGTTCCACAAAGTCTTTCCACAGCGACGAGATGCAATTTTATTGTCTCTTTCCTTAATTCACCCAGTCTATATGTGCAGTTTCCGTGACTTGTTCCTTATTTTTTTACCACATCACATACTTTTTCCTTATTGCTTGCTCAGAGTTAAAATCATAAAACCTGAGCTGAAACGAACTTTAGAAGATCATTATCTTCACTTCCCACTCAAAGCAGGAATCAGCTCTACAGCGATCCCCACTGACGGTTAGCATGCCACTGTTTGTAACCCTCTCAGGCCTGGAGCGTAGTGCTTCCCTGTCAGCCCATTCCCCTCTTGTTAGACATCTCTAGTCCTTGAGTAATTTCCCTTCATTGTGTCAAAATCTGCCTCCATAGGCCATTCACAGGTCCTGGTTTTTCCCTTGGGAGGTTCATTGCCATAAGACAGACGCTAGATGTTTGAACATAGTTTGCTGTCCCTTGATCTTGATGGCACAGCAGGCTAACAATGTCTGGAAAAAGTCAGGTTTCCTTGACCCACAGGAACAGAAAGTCATTTCTAGAACGTTTGAAAACTTATGTGCAAGACACGAAACCATAAAATAGTTTGGAGGACATATAGATGCATTTTTTAAACCTCAAGGAGTGGAAAGATATTCTGAGCTTTATATTTAAGGAACAAATCATGAAGAGGAAACGATTGCTAGATTTGACTCTGAAAACTGAGAAGATGGGCGACAA
>NW_007736616.1:20329-21449 GCF_000696425.1 Galeopterus variegatus
GTTCAAAATACCAGAAGTAAAATTAAGATGTCAGTTTTTGCCTATAAAATTGACAAAAATTAAAAAATGAATACCCTGTATTGATGAACATATAATGAAATGGATATTTTTATGTACTAATATTGGAAGTATGAGCAGGTACAGTTTTTTGAGGGGCAATTTGATATTATGTTTATACCTTGGACCAGCAATTAATTCTAGCAGTTTATCGTGAGGATATTACCAGATGCACAGAATGATTGATGCTTATGCAGTTGTGTTGGTTGGCATCCTCCTGCAAGCAGACACTTAGGAGGAGCTAGCAGTGTAAGGGATTTGTTGGGGGTGGGGGGAGAGGGGCTGCCTGGGAAGACAGTGGTCTTGGATCAGATACTGCTGCAGATCCTAAAGTCTCTGCAGCTGGAGGCAATCAGCTAACTACATTCTTTGTAGCCAAAGGACAAGTTGTTGCTGCCATGAGTGAACATTCATTTCAATGCTATTAAAACAGCACAAACTAGAAACGATATTTTTTTCTGTAATAGACATACACTTAATTTTGTAATTAAGGGAGGGAGTAATTTTAAAGTAAGGTTCATTTGTATTTTAAGCAGCCATGTTATACTGCAAGCTTTTGTTAAGCTTAATACTGCTCATTTTGTTTTGCATGAGCTACTATCAAGAATTTCCCCATCCTGGGATCTTTTGAGACTAAATATTGGGCTTTACTGTTCTCCTTTAACTTTTCTGTTAGTTAGAGTTGTTGGTAAAATGGAGGTGATATTTTGCTGGGATGAGACTACCATAAGCCTTCCNATCAAGAATTTCCCCATCCTGGGATCTTTTGAGACTAAATATTGGGCTTTACTGTTCTCCTTTAACTTTTCTGTTAGTTAGAGTTGTTGGTAAAATGGAGGTGATATTTTGCTGGGATGAGACTACCATAAGCCTTCCTGTACTTACCCCCTCCAGAGGCCCTCCAGGCAAGGCATGCACATGGGAGACCAACTTGCTGCCCCTTATACTTACCCAGCCTGAGTGATTTCAATATAATTCCTTCTTTTTTTGCTGGGTTGTAAATAGCATCCACTTCCGGCATTAGTCTGCATAACTTGAGTAACTTAAAGTTGCTGCTTGTTTT
>NW_007736616.1:23091-30911 GCF_000696425.1 Galeopterus variegatus
TTTCCTTTGTCCTAAACAACTCCACGAAACACCTCATAGAAGCCCAGGGGACAATTTGAACGTTTTAGTTCTATTCCTTGGATTAACTTTATATAGATAAAAATGGTGGAAAAGTGAGGTTAAAATGGGCTGTTTATAAAACCGAATTAGGATTCTGTTCCTGGAAGCTGTTGTTTTACCTAAGGAGATGTAAGGCATTTCCAGGAATGTTTCCCCATAGGGTAAAGTAAGTTGGTATCTGGGTCCTGTTGGTAAAGAACCACCGTTATGTTTTTCCGTAATTGGCTGATAGGAAAAGGCCATGTCTCCAAGGCCCCTGGGACAAATTGCATGCCTCTGTTGCATTACTTGCACCCCCCAAACGGGGATTTTGAAGAAGGCAGATAACCTTATCTTCCTGCAAATACCCTGATGTTCTGGCACTTCTATGATCCATTAAGTATTACAGCTTTTTTTTAAAGAAGAATGTGTTTAACATTGCTAGGAGTTAAGATTCTTTCTAAGTTTCTTCCATCTAGAGAGTAGGTACGTAAATTTATATATGTGTTGTGTGTGTGTGATGTATATAAATATCTAAAATACAATCTATAGAAAAAGAAATTGACTTTGTAGTTAAGCGTAGGTTGTGATTTTGTTAGTCTCTTACCCTTGTGCTTTGGAATGAGATTTCGACTGTTATGAATTCATGTTTTTCTGAGATAACACTCATAAGGTCAAGCCTTGTCTTACTACTCCTGATACCCCAGTGCCCAGCATAGTGATTTTGCACATAGCAAGTAGGTGGTCAGCGATAAAGCAGACTAGAATTTCACTTACAAATTTCATGGTTTTTTTTTTTTTTTTTTTAAGGGTTTCTTAACCTACACCAAGCTCTGTTTGCCACTAGAGGGATTCAGTCAACTCGTGGTCACCTCTTGTCCTCTTGTTATTTTACCTTCAACAATGTCCTGCTAATTTATTAAAAACAGTTTCCAGTGTAAAACCAGTTTTGGAAATCTGACTAGTCAAGTGGTACCAATGGAAAATATTAAAAACAACTATTTATATTACTTTTATATGACTAATGCAAACTTCCTGATTAAAACATTTATTCACTGAGATTTTAAGTAGGCTTTTTGGCAGATGTTCAGAAACACAGTAAATGAATAAATGAAGGCAGATTTTTGATGTGAACTTACATAAATGACAGAAATTTAACCTATTTTTTTCTAAACAAATTTTACTTATCAACCTAACTGCTTACTAAGCAGCATTTCACAAAATCTAATTATATGCTATCATTATATTAAAAACCAAAAACCACTTTCTTACTACTAATTTTTACTTTTTTTATTTTGGTGGCTGGCTGGTATGGGGATCCAAACCCTTCACTTTGGTGTTATCAACACCATTCTCTACCCAGTGAGTTAACTGGCCAGCACCTTCTTACCAGCATTTTTTAGAAGTTTAATTTTCATTAAAGTTTTATAGTTGACAAGTCACAATAATGCAGCCTCAGGGAATTAGATATGTGGTACAGCACTTGCAGTGACACAGGTGCTCAGATGTGAGCAGATAGTGTGTTACATCAGGTTACTACACAGAGATGGAATGTTCTGCTGTCTTATTCAGTTTATCTTAAGGCAGGGCTCTGAACAGTGCCTCTACCCAGATATTTTCTGTGGCACTTTTTAGCTTTTACTGAAAAATTGGACTTTAAATGGACACTTCTAGCTTACTCAGTCTGCCACTGATGTCTTGTCCCTAAACTGTTCCTCTTAACCTCATTCATAGTTTTGCAGCTTGAGACCAGTAAACCCTTTTTTCCCGCCAAATTCTTATACTCACTGTTTATTTTCTCTGCATACAAAATTCTTCCTCCCTTCTGATGCTCAGGATTTATTTATTTATTTTTTTTCCTGCCTTAAGTGCCTCATGTGGTGCTATACCTCTTTCCTGACTCGGTTTGGTGTCATCTTTTTTGAAAACTGCTCTTGCCTTCAGTAATCTCCTCTTTCTCTAAGTATCTGTAAACACTGGTGTTCATTTCCAGTGGCTGTTGCTTCTTTTCTGTCCTACATAGTGGAGGGATTTGGTTCACTGCTTATGTGCCACACAGTGAGTGAGGGTGTAAGGTGTAAGGTGAGGTATACATATAGTTAAAAACGAAAAGTAAAACTAGGCCAATTTGGATGTGCTTTGTATCGTTACATACTTTTCATTTTTCAAATTGTGAAAATACAGGCAGGACCTTTGTGTTCAACACCGAGCTTTTGTTGTGTGCTTTTATGTAGGTACATCTTCCAACTGACAAGAGTCAGTTCATGTTGTAAAAATCTGTTCAGTTAGCTACTCAGGATTTGAAAACACTATTATGTGTAGTGTTAAGTCAAAAGGTCAGCACTCAAAAGCTTATTTTACCAGAATGTACCAGAGAGGAAGATTGTTGTTAAGTGTTCTGTAAAATTCACTCATGATGTGTACTAGTGTATCTGTGTGAGATTCATTCATAGTCCCAGTGTGTGTGCATGTGGGTGTGTGTGTGGTGGGAGTGAGGTGGCAGGAACACGGTGGTGGTAAGGTTGGTAAGGCTTTCATCACACGGGTGAGCAAAGCTGTTTGTTGCAATGCAGTTCATTGTAACTATAGACGATGGAACAAAGAGAGACCATCCATATGTGCTGCACTGTAGTGTACGGAATAGAACAGTATACTATAGAAAGAATGAGGCAGATCTACATGTAATATGAAACAGTCTTCAGGAGAGATGTAGCAAAAAACCCCAGTAAACAAAGGAGACCTACTTAGATCTGCATAGTCTGTCTCTGGAAGGATCTGTAAGAGGCTGGGGAAGAGAACTGGGGTCATGGGGAGCTCGTTTTGCACTGCATTCTCATTGGTACCGCTTGCATTTTTTTACACTACATTCATATTAATGTTACTTTTTAAAAAGTGCCACGTTTCCTCAGCATCTTGTACTGNGTCTCCTTCATGTTTCAGATCTCTTTGACCAAGAAGTGCCCAGGCCCTTTTAAGGGCTCATCTTGTTATGTCAGGCCCACCCACGATAGTTAGCCTCTCTCTCTAAGGTTAACTGATTTGGGACCTTAAATCACATCTTGAAAATCTCTTCTCAGCAGCACCTAGATTAGTGTTTGATTTAATAACTGGGCGAAGGTACATGCACACCAGGAGCCATAAGTCTTAGGGGCCATCTCAAAGTCCTGCCTACCATATACAGTACAAAGTGATTCTTTCTCACCTCAACCTCTAAGTGCACTCCGCAGTGCTACCCACTTTCAATAGTCTGTCACTACCTTTGAGACATTTCCATCCATATTCATATATATGTAGGAACATAGGAATATATGAAATACATATATNTTTTTTTTTTTTTTTTTTAAGGGTTTCTTAACCTACACCAAGCTCTGTTTGCCACTAGAGGGATTCAGTCAACTCTTGGTCAGCTCTTGTCCTCTTGTTATTTTACCTTCAACAATGTCCTGCTAATTTATTAAAAACTGTTTCCAGTGTAAAACCAGTTTTGGAAATCTGACTAGTCAAGTGGTACCAGTGGAAAATATTAAAAACAACTATTTATATTACTTTTATATGACTCATGCAAACTTCCTGATTAAAACATTTATTCACTGAGATTTTAAGTAGGCTTTTTGGCAGATGTTCAGAAACACAGTAAATGAATAAATGAAGGCAGATTTTTGATGTGAACTTACATAAATGACAGAAATTTAACCTATTTTTTTCTAAACAAATTTTACTTATCAACCTAACTGCTTACTAAGCAGCATTTCACAAAATCTAATTATATGCTATCATTATATTAAAAACCAAAAACCACTTTCTTACTACTAATTTTTACTTTTTTTATTTTGGTGGCTGGCTGGTATGGGGATCCAAACCCTTCACTTTGGTGTTATCAACACCATTCTCTACCCAGTGAGTTAACTGGCCAGCACCTTCTTACCAGCATTTTTTAGAAGTTTAATTTTCATTAAAGTTTTATAGTTGACAAGTCACAATAATGCAGCCTCAGGGAATTAGATATGTGGTACAGCACTTGCAGTGACACAGGTGCTCAGATGTGAGCAGATAGTGTGTTACATCAGGTTACTACACAGAGATGGAATGTTCTGCTGTCTTATTCAGTTTATCTTAAGGCAGGGCTCTGAACAGTGCCTCTACCCAGATATTTTCTGTGGCACTTTTTAGCTTTTACTGAAAAATTGGACTTTAAATGGACACTTCTAGCTTACTCAGTCTGCCACTGATGTCTTGTCCCTAAACTGTTCCTCTTAACCTCATTCATAGTTTTGCAGCTTGAGACCAGTAAACCCTTTTTTCCCGCCAAATTCTTATACTCACTGTTTATTTTCTCTGCATACAAAATTCTTCCTCCCTTCTGATGCTCAGGATTTATTTATTTATTTTTTTTGATGTGAACTTACATAAATGACAGAAATTTAACCTATTTTTTTCTAAACAAATTTTACTTATCAACCTAACTGCTTACTAAGCAGCATTTCACAAAATCTAATTATATGCTATCATTATATTAAAAACCAAAAACCACTTTCTTACTACTAATTTTTACTTTTTTTATTTTGGTGGCTGGCTGGTATGGGGATCCAAACCCTTCACTTTGGTGTTATCAACACCATTCTCTACCCAGTGAGTTAACTGGCCAGCACCTTCTTACCAGCATTTTTTAGAAGTTTAATTTTCATTAAAGTTTTATAGTTGACAAGTCACAATAATGCAGCCTCAGGGAATTAGATATGTGGTACAGCACTTGCAGTGACACAGGTGCTCAAATGTGAGCAGATAGTGTGTTACATCAGGTAGTAACACAGAGATGGAATGTTCTGCTGTCTTATTCAGTTTATCTTAAGGCAGGGCTCTGAACAGTGCCTCTACCCAGATATTTTCTGTGGCACTTTTTAGCTTTTACTGAAAAATTGGACTTTAAATGGACACTTCTAGCTTACTCAGTCTGCCACTGATGTCTTGTCCCTAAACTGTTCCTCTTAACCTCATTCATAGTTTTGCAGCTTGAGACCAGTAAACCCTTTTTTCCCGCCAAATTCTTATACTCACTGTTTATTTTCTCTGCATACAAAATTCTTCCTCCCTTCTGATGCTCAGGATTTATTTATTTATTTTTTTTCCTGCCTTAAGTGCCTCATGTGGTGCTATACCTCTTTCCTGACTCGGTTTGGTGTCATCTTTTTTGAAAACTGCTCTTGCCTTCAGTAATCTCCTCTTTCTCTAAGTATCTGTAAACACTGGTGTTCATTTCCAGTGGCTGTTGCTTCTTTTCTGTCCTACATAGTGGAGGGATTTGGTTCACTGCTTATGTGCCACACAGTGAGTGAGGGTGTAAGGTGTAAGGTGAGGTATACATATAGTTAAAAACGAAAAGTAAAACTAGGCCAATTTGGATGTGCTTTGTATCGTTACATACTTTTCATTTTTCAAATTGTGAAAATACAGGCAGGACCTTTGTGTTCAACACCGAGCTTTTGTTGTGTGCTTTTATGTAGGTACATCTTCCAACTGACAAGAGTCAGTTCATGTTGTAAAAATCTGTTCAGTTAGCTACTCAGGATTTGAAAACACTATTATGTGTAGTGTTAAGTCAAAAGGTCAGCACTCAAAAGCTTATTTTACCAGAATGTACCAGAGAGGAAGATTGTTGTTAAGTGTTCTGTAAAATTCACTCATGATGTGTACTAGTGTATCTGTGTGAGATTCATTCATAGTCCCAGTGTGTGTGCATGTGGGTGTGTGTGTGGTGGGAGTGAGGTGGCAGGAACACGGTGGTGGTAAGGTTGGTAAGGCTTTCATCACACGGGTGAGCAAAGCTGTTTGTTGCAATGCAGTTCATTGTAACTATAGACGATGGAACAAAGAGAGACCATCCATATGTGCTGCACTGTAGTGTACGGAATAGAACAGTATACTATAGAAAGAATGAGGCAGATCTACATGTAATATGAAACAGTCTTCAGGAGAGATGTAGCAAAAAACCCCAGTAAACAAAGGAGACCTACTTAGATCTGCATAGTCTGTCTCTGGAAGGATCTGTAAGAGCCTGGGGAAGAGAACTGGGGTCATGGGGAGCTCGTTTTGCACTGCATTCTCATTGGTACCGCTTGCATTTTTTTACACTACATTCATATTAATGTTACTTTTTAAAAAGTGCCACGTTTCCTCAGCATCTTGTACTGTACTCAAAAGTAGGATAGCAGTGCCTCGGAATTAGCACAACTTCTCTTGTACCCCTCCTCCTTCGTTCCCTACTGTTGTAAATGGCGAGTGTGTATTTGTGTTACAACTTGGGACAGTAGAGGGAACACCAGCTTTGCAATCAGATCAGACCTGTGTCTGCATCCTACTGACGGGTATGATTTTGGGTAAGTTACTCAACCTGAGTCCTAATTTTCTCACCTAGGCTGTGGGAATGATAATATGTATAGCTCAGATGTGCTGTAAGGAAGTACTTAATAATATATAGGGCATATAATAGGAGTTCTGTAAATGATTACTACCTCTTAATTGGGTGACTGAGGGATTGTTCATGTTTTAAAATCCCTGCTTTTCCAATTATTCTGCAATTGGAGCATTCTTAACATTTCTATTTCTCCAGACGTGCTACAGTGGAGCATACGTAATTTTGTGTGCCTTCTTTGCTCTTAGATTGTTTTTTAAGTGAAATTGCTTATTTTCCCTTTTTAATACTATAAACTATTTTAAATAAAAGCAATGTTCTTTGTCCTCCTGCTTATTAATGGGAGTTTACTAATTTCTTAGAATTTTTTTGTGTCTGTGGCTAAGTGTATTGCTGTACATTATAGGCTTGAATATTTTATTATTCGCTTATGCAGATATCTATCCAGCAAGAAAGCCACAATTTTAAACATCAGTCAGTAGTGTGGACTGCAAGTCAAAACTTGGTGATAATGACAATATTAGAACCCTTTATTAAAGTGAATATATGTGTATTATTTAGACATGAGTTTTGGGGGTAATGTTTCTGTTTTCTTTTAAGTCTTATTTTTTTTTTCTTTTCCAGCTCTTTCAGTCTAATATGGCAATGAAAACAGCTTGTATGTCCTCACAAGCATCTGATGATGAACAGAGAGTAAGTATATCTTTTAAATAGGTCACATATTGTACTCTTAAGTACTTCTATTATTTCAAAATAACGACTCAGAACTGACAGACTTTTGTGATAGAGGCTTCTGTTTGTAGTTATACCTTGAATGTGAATTAACTTTTCTGTTCATTCAAGTGAAAAATCAATGATTGAGGAATTGTTGAGTGTCCATGACATTCCTATCCTATTTGACATTAAGTAAATTTTTTTTCTGTTTCTTTTTTTATTTGTTATTTATTTTTGGTTCTTTATCTTTGCCATTAAGCAAATTAAAACTCCAAGTGTGTCAACAGCATTCAGCAGAAAGACTAGCACTACTTTTACTGGGCACATGGCAGAATGTAGTGGGTGCTGAGAACTGCTTTGAATGACAGAGCGTACGGAACAGCTGGGTGGCCCACCAGATGCCTTCCTTATGGCAGGATTAGACCTGAGGCTTCCAAGTCCCTCAGAGCATGCCAGTATAGTTGGGATAGTTTTGATAATACATATTAATTTTTTTATTTGAAACTTAATTGACTGTATGTATTTGTGGGGTACAGAGTTGACTATCAGTACTAATGTACAATATGTGATGGTCAAATCAGTATAATTATCTTATTAAAATTTATATTTAGAAATAGGGAGTAAATTTAACTTGGTGAGTCATTGTTTTAATTAAAAA
>NW_007736616.1:31834-33280 GCF_000696425.1 Galeopterus variegatus
TTATAACAAACTGCCAAGCTGTTTTCCAGAGTGATGAACCATTTTGCTTTTGTGCCAGCAAATTTATTAGCATTCCAGTTCTTCATTATCTCTATAATTATCTTATTAAAATTTATATTTAGAAATAGGGAGTAAATTTAACTTGGTGAGTCATTGTTTTAATTAAAAATAAAATTGCAAATACAGTACAAACATGGGTACTTCATAAGATTAAATAATTTCCTTTAGATCTGTGCTCCAGTGCCTGTACTCCTTTGGTTTTGCCTTTTCTTCCATATCTGCNTATTTGTGGGGTACAGAGTTGACTATCAGTACTAATGTACAATATGTGATGGTCAAATCAGGACAATTATCTTATTAAAATTTATATTTAGAAATAGGGAGTAAATTTAACTTGGTGAGTCATTGTTTTAATTAAAAATAAAATTACAAATACAGTACAAACTTGGGTACTTCATAAGATTAAATAATTTCCTTTAGATCTGTGCTCCAGTGCCTGTACTCCTTTGGTTTTGCCTTTTCTTCCATATCTGCCAAGTTCCTCATGGTTTTGATAGATCTTAATTTGACCATCAAACTATCATCCTTTTTATATATTTTCTCTTCCTAGTAGTAAGTGTATTTCATATTTATTTTATCTGCTCTCAGGTTTTTTGAATTACTCTGAATCTGCCTTCTAACTCAATGCTTTGCTGAGAGTACTGTCAGAGTCACTAGTAATCTTCAGTAGCTAATCCACTGAGTGGCTGTTGCTTAGTCTCTTTTTCTCTGGCCCTTTTTCTGCATTACATTATGGTGACCATATCCTCATTTTTGAAATACTTCTTTTGTTCCGGTGACATTAAGATCATGTAGTTTTAGAACCAGAAGGGATCCTAGAGGCCATTTAGTTCAACTTTTATGTAATAAACATATGCTTTTCAGACAAAAATCTCTTAAGTTTTCTTCTGATCTGGAATACTTTCATGACTGGGAAGCCTAGTGCTTCCTTCCTTTTTTAAAAAAGTCATAAAGATAATATGCTTACATCACTAAATGGGATTCAGAGCACACAAAAGAGAATACAGTGTATTAGTTTTCTGTTGCATAGTAAATTATCATGAATTTAGCTGCTTAACACAGCACCGTTCATTAGCTCACATTTCTGTAAGTCAGAGAGCCAGGCACGGCCCATCTGGCTTCTCTGCTGGGGGTCTCACACTTAAGGTATCAGCTGGCTCATTCTTATCTAGTGCCTCCCCTTCCAAACACTTTCAGTTTGTTGGCAGAATTTATTGTCATGCTTGCTAGGGGTTGCTGTCAGCTCCTAGAGAACTTTCTTGGTTCCTTGCCATGTGGCCCCCTCCATCCTGACAGCCAGTAAGGGAGAATATGCAGCATATTGAGTCTCCTTCATGTTTCAGATCTCTTTGACCAAGAAGTGCCCAGGCCCTTTTAAGGGCTCAT
>NW_007736616.1:34626-35715 GCF_000696425.1 Galeopterus variegatus
AGACATTTCCATCCATATTCATATATATGTAGGAACATAGGAATATATGAAATACATATATATATTTTACACAAATCACAGTAAATAAATCACTATTTGAATACTTAGCTTTCAAGATTCATTCATGTTGTGGCATGTATCAGTAGTTTAGCATTTCATTGTATGAATACACTACAACTTGTTTATCCATTTACCATTTATTGTTTCTACTTTTTGACTATTGGGAATAAAACTTCTATGAACATTTGTGCATAAGTACTTGTGTGAACGTATGTTTTCATTTATCTTAGGTACCTCCAAGTGGGATTTTTTTGGTTGTATAGTAATGTGTATTTAACTTTATAACAAACTGCCAAGCTGTTTTCCAGAGTGATGAACCATTTTGCTTTTGTGCCAGCAAATTTATTAGCATTCCAGTTCTTCATTATCTCCAACACTTGACATTGTCAGCCTTTTTAATTTTAGTTATTTTATTGGGTGTTCAGTGGTGTCTTATAGTTTTCATTCACATTTCTCTGATAACTGTTTTTCTGTTATGTCCCATTTGTTCTTCCATTTTCTTCTTTCCTGTATTCTTTTGGATTAATAGAGTATTTTAATGATTCCATTTATCTCCACTATTGGCTTATTAGCTATACTCTTTGGCCTTTTATTTTTTTAAATAGTAAGTGATCTAGGCTTTTACTTATCACACTGTGTTAGAGTACTTTATGTATAATATAGAAACCTTACAACAGTATATCTTCATTTCTCCTCCCATCTTTTGTGCTTCTCATACGTTTCACTTCTATATGTATCCTGTAATACATTGATTTTGTAATTGTAAAGAAATTAAAACAAATTCCTCATGTATGTACAGTCATATTTACCTGTCTGGTGGTCTTCATTACTTTTTGTAGATCTGCGTTTCCATCTGTTGTCATTTTCCTTTCTCTTCAAGAACAGCTTTTAACATTTCTTATAGTGTAGGTCAGCTGACAGTGAGTTTTCTGAGATTTTGTTTTTCTAAAGAGGTCTTCATTTTGCCCTTATTTCTGAAGGATATTTTCATTGGATATAGAATTCTAGGTTGTTACTTTTTTCTTTTCC
>NW_007736616.1:36124-39365 GCF_000696425.1 Galeopterus variegatus
GTCTCAAAAAGGACAAAAAAATAAAATAAAATAAAAATAAAAAATAAAAGATATTGTAGAGATGCTAGATTCTGTCTTCTTCTGAAGAGTGTTGAGCTTTGTTCTAACAGGCAGTCAAATTGCTGGCTGCTTACATCAGTCATGTTGAGCCTTGGTCATATAAGTTTTGTTTGGGCAGGTCCATATCAGTTGTGTCTTCAGTACTAGGGGGTATTTCTGACTCCTGGATGTGGTCCTTACTTCTAAATTGTGGCCCATCTAGGCTTTCAGTAGAATACCTGAAGTGTTTACCAAGCTCCTTTAATTTGTAGACTTAAAATTAGTGTCTGTCCTTCTCCCCAGGGTGGCACCTTAAAAACTTGTTTAGCTCCTCCCAATTTCCATTTTCCCCCTGCTGGGATCTTTGTATTCCCTCTGTACATGTGCAGTTTGGCAGGCAATCATGGAGTTGACGGGAGTGTGTTTGCAGATTTTGGACGCCCTCCTTTCTGGAATTTCCTCCCTCAATTTCTAGCCAATCGGTGTGTCCCAATCTCCAATTGACTTCTTAACCCAATAAGACTATTATGTCCTTTCTGAACTCTGTCTTCTTTGTGCCATAATTGACTGGGGAGTACCCTCAAGGGAGAGGCCAGATAAATGTGCATTACACCTCATAGGTTCCCTTCCCTCAAGAGTCTCATTCCCTCCAGTGTCTGCCTGCCCCTGGCTGCACTCCAGTGACTTGAAAGAGTTACAGTTGTTGTCAGCAGAGGTAAGTTTGACATAAGTTACTCTGCCGTTACTGGGAGCTGGAACTGTATGTATCTATAATTTTGTATTGTACTTTTTTTCACTTGACATTTTGATGTAAGAATTTTCCAGGTTATTAAAAATTTATTATAAACATATTTAGTGACTTTAACCTTTCCATTTTGTGAGTGAATATGCCATAGTTTACTTGGATATTTTCCTGTTTTTGAAATCAAATGTTTCAATATTATAAACAGTGTGGACTCTGGATGTTAGGAAGGGAATAAGAAATGTGTACTTTGAGGGTCTGGACAGATTTCTTGTTGCACAAATTTACTTAATCATTTTTATTTTAGGTGAGGTATGATGGTAAAATCTTTAGTTTCTTTGATGATTATGTTTACTCTTTTAAGTGTGCCTATATCCTGTTTCAGTCAAAGTTTTTATTATCGTTGCTCTTGTTTTTTTTTTCCTTCAGAAAAGAGAAAATATTCGTTCCTTGACTATGTCTGGCCATGTTGGTTTTGAGAGTTTACCTGATCAGCTGGTCAATAGATCCATTCAGCAAGGTTTCTTCTTTAATATTCTCTGTGTGGGTAAGTGCCACTTACTCTTCCTCTGAATCGCTTCTTGGTATTTCTTGGGTTCACTGCATTCTGGTCATATGCAGTATGGTGCTCATAGTATCAATTTTTATCTGTTATTTAAATTCTATTAATTCCGTCCTTCTTAGCTTTAAACTTTTTGTTTGTTCCGTAAACATTTTAGTACTCTCTTCAGAGTTCTCAGGTACTCATTTCTGTGCTCTTTCATCTTAGCTTTAAACTTTTTGTTTGTTCCGTAAACATTTTAGTACTCTCTTCAGAGTTCTCAGGAACTTAGCATACGTACTCATTTCTGTGCTCTTTCAAGAACACCAGCCTTTGAAATATTTGGGATCCTTGAAACCACTCTTGGGTTTACAATTGTATTTCTCCTCAACCTTCCTAGACACCTATGAAGATGTATCTTTTTTTCTTTCAGGGGAGACTGGAATTGGAAAATCGACACTGATCGACACATTGTTTAATACTAATTTTCAAGACCATGAATCCTCACATTTTTACCCACATGTTAGACTTAAAGCTCAGACATATGAACTCCAGGAAAGTAATGTTCGATTGAAATTGACTGTTGTGAGTACAGTGGGATTTGGTGACCAAATAAATAAAGAAGAGAGGTATGTATTTTCTTATAATAAAACACATTTTCTTATTTCAAGATGTTTACCTTTTGCCCCATGAGCTGTGATTTGATTTTCTACTATTATTTCAGATTACATATTCTGTATCAAGTTTAAACTATGAGAAGGGGAAATAGGTGGGGGAAAGCGATAACTTTTTGTTCTTGCTTCCTTTTTGAAATGTATATATTTTCATTTTATAAGTAATTTTCTAGAGGGAAAATATTTTTGCACAAACTGATTTTATGTGATGAATGTTAGAGTATAGCCTTTTTAGCACTGTGTTCTGCCTTAAATATGAAGAAATGACTTGTGTGGACCTTCTAGGAGTAGATTGGTGGCAGGGGCCACGGCTGTGACACTTGCTTTAAATGTTATTAATACTTGTAAGATGGATATCAACTTAGAACTGATTAGTGGATATAAATGAAAATATTTTTAAATGAATTTAAACATAGGGTATTATGGAATAAAACCCACAATATGTATGACTTTATATGTAAGTTTATTCCTAATATAAATTATAACATGCTTTTTCCTGTTTATTTGTTGGATTGTTTGTTTTCTACCATTTACCAAAGTAATACATAAATATGTTTCTCTGAAAATATCAAATAGTACAGATCAATTAGAACACACGTTAGCCATCCGTAGAGCCCAGTCTCATTTCTTTCCCCAAAGAAGTTGTTGCTATGAATTAGGTGTTTTCCCAGACCTTTTTTTCAGGTTTTTTATTTCTTTCTTTAAAATAAGGTTTATCAATGTATACTTTACACAAAATAAATTTCACCAACTTTAAGTGTACAATTCAAAATGAATTTTGACAAGTGTGTAGTTTTGTAACCAACACCATGTCTCTAATATAGGAAATGGCCATGGTCTTGGGTCCTTTGCTCTCGTGCATGTGCAGATCAGCACTCAGCCTAAGTTTGAGGGGACCTTCTCCAGATCCGCCTTATGTCCTGGCTCTGCTGCTCCCTTTTCTCCTGTGTTCTGTCCCACAGATTCCAATCACTTTGGCCTCCCTCAATTACTGTCTCAGTCTACTCAATTTAGAGAGCTCACCAGACTCTGTGCTCTCTCTGCACTGTGCCCAGGAGTCTGGTCTCCAGATAAGGAGCTAGGAAATCAGAGGGCTCCCCTCACTTCTTTCCCTCCTCAGTGATCACAGTTTTATGCCACCTCTTTTCCAGTGTCTGAAAACCTTTTTCATTGATTTGTCCAGTTTTCTAGTTGTTTATGGTGGAAAGGTAGATCCAATCCCACTTATTCCGTCATGGCAGGAGA
>NW_007736616.1:39883-41589 GCF_000696425.1 Galeopterus variegatus
TACCATTCTGGGATCATAATATAGTATCCTTTTTTACATTATACTACATTTGATTTTTTTTTTTTCTTTTAGTATTTTTGCATCTGTTTTCATAAGTTAGGTTTTTAGCCTTTTTTTTTTTTTAAATAAAGGTCGTGTTAGCCTTCTAAAATGTTTGGAGAGTTTTCATTCTCTTTCTATTTTCTGGAAAAATTTGCATAGGTTAGAGTAATTTTAGAATGTTTGATAGAACTAACCAATAAAACCATCAGGGCCTGGAGTTTTCTTTCTGAGAAGATTTTGAGTTACTTACTTTTCTTTAATGGTTATAGGACAATTCAGAGTTGGTTTAGTTTTTTGAAATGGTTTTGGTAAGTTCTAATTTTCCAGAAATCTGTCCATTTCATCCAGATTTTCAAATTATTGGCCTAAAAATATTGGTAATATACTCCTCCTCTTTTTTATTGTCTACATCATCTGTAATGATGTCTACTTTTCCTTTCCTGATATTGGATATTTGTGCTCATCCTTTTTTTTTTTTTTTATAATGCTTGATCAGTCTCAACAAAGCATTTTCAATTTATTTGGTCTTTCAAATAACAAATTTTGGCATTATTGACCCTCTCAATATTATGCTTTTGTTTTGCTTATTTCATTACTTTCTGCTCTTTTATCTATAATTTTCCTTTTTGGGGGGTTGATTCTCTGAGAGATCATTGAGAGAGATCATTGAGAGAGATTGGGGTTGATTCTCTGAGAGACTCTGATTTCTCATTGATTTTCAGCAGGGCTTTAGCTATACTCCACAAGTTTTGATACAAGCATTTTCAATTTCAGTAAATTTCTAATCTTCACTTTTATTTCATCCAAAAGAACTGACACTTTTACTATTATGTAGTGACCTTTTATTCTCTTGTAATGCTTCTTGTGTTAAAGTCTGTGTNATGTTTGAGTTCTAGAGTCTGAATATTATCCATCAGTTCTTTAGAGAAATCTAGCGTTTTCTTTTTAAGTATTGCCTCTGCCTCCTTTTCTGTCCCTTTTTCTTGTGAAATTTCAAAGAAATGTGTGTTAGATCTATTCATTATGTCTTCCATGTCTTTTAATATCTCTTTGGTAGTTTTTAAACCTTTTTTTCCCTCTCTGTTGCATTCTGGATAATTATTTTTGATGTATCTTCCAACATACTCATTCTCTCTTTGGCATGTGTAATCTATTGTTAAACTGTCTATTGAATTTTTCATTTTGGTTAATATATTTTTCAAATCTGTACATTCTGGGATGTTCATATATTTGCAGGATCACTTTTTATTAATTTTCCTATTCCCAGCATATATATTTAGGTTTATATTTTATGTTTTTATTTCTTTTTTGTAATTATATTTTATAATTCCAGTATAAAATTTTGCAGATGTTTTACCGATGTTTGTTTTTTCTTTTGGTTCTCATTTATCATGCATATTTTTATGTGCTTGGTTATTTTTTATTATAGTTCTCATGGTATTTGAAAATTATTTGCAGGGATGCTTTGATGTCTAATATGAAGATGGCTTCCTTTGAACAGATTTGAATTTGCTTATGCCAGGACCCTCTGGGTATTAATACACTAGAGAGCCCTAAACCTATTTTATGGCTTGAGGTTCCCAGAATCAAAGAGCCATTGTGAGCCTCTGCCTCTTACAGAAATGTGCAAGGCTGACACAGTGGCTGCAAATTCTCAAGAATGG
>NW_007736616.1:43355-44393 GCF_000696425.1 Galeopterus variegatus
TTATAGAAGAATTCAATTCTGTATACCTTTATTGAGTACCTCAGCTGCACAAGGTACTGCTGTGTTGTGGGGCTACAAAGATAATTACAAAAGTGTCCAGGGTGTTTGACATAAGAACTATTTGCTATTATTTTCACTTGGAAACCCAAATTTGTTTAATGAGAATAGTTACGAATGGAAAGGTAAGTTGTACAGACAACGATTTAGCATATCAGAATGAAGTGGAATGCTCACAAACTAATCTTGAAACATATTAGCCCACTGCTTTGCACTTTAGCACTGTGATTTGATTGGCATCTTGAAGGATAAATAGGCTGAGACAGCTACAGGGAAGGCAACATTCCTGGGGCGAGTTGTCTGAGCAAGGACTCCCAGCAGAGGGTGGGATTGGCCTTTCCTTTGTTTATAATTAAATGAAAATAAAACCATGCCAGCACTTCTAGTTAGATACTTTCAGCTGATGTGTGCCTCTCCTCTTTACTGTATTAAATTTTTTCATGCTTTATGAATCTCATTTGAGATGCAAGCAGTCATGGACTTTGACTTAAATATCTTCTAAGTTTTAATACCCATGTCTTTTCTCAGTTAGTTAGATAATATGCCATGTACCAGTTTGGTTATAAATTAGACTCCGAGCCTCCTTGAGCAGTCTAGTAAGTGTGGGGACCTTTGTTAGAAAGGGACCTGGTATGTCAGTGAATGTGTGAATGAATCGATGTAAATTCAACACCATTTTGAGCACAGGTTGTCCTGATTGCTTTGAAGTAGTATGTTTGTGTGTGCATGTTCTGCACATTATGTTTTATCACTAAAATTATCTATTTGGCGTAGATACTAACTATGTATTAATTGATAAAAATACAGACCTCAAACTTTAGAGTTGCGCAAATATCTTATTAAGGTAGCATGTAAATATTTAATTATTTTTCAGCTACCAACCAATAGTTGACTACATAGATGCTCAGTTTGAGGCCTATCTCCAAGAAGAACTGAAGATTAAGCGTTCTCTCTTTAACTACCATGATTCTCGCATCCATG
>NW_007736616.1:45379-46881 GCF_000696425.1 Galeopterus variegatus
AAAAAAATATTATTCACAAATTAACTCATTTCAGATTTTTATATTTGTTTAAAACATGGTTAAAGGCCACTTACTATCTTATACTAAAAAAAAAAAAAAATCCCTACAGTTTTTCTGTAACCTCTAATGGGGCGTGAGCAATGCAACTTTCATAATCTTGGCTACTTATTTTATAAGGTAGTATTTAGAATGCGAGGACAGTCTGCATTCTACTGCTTTCTCTGTAGAAATCGGTATAAAGGACATAGAGGCCTGCTAATTACTTTTTTTTTTTGACTGTTTAAATTTATTTATTTACTTATTTATTATTATTTTAAATTCTAAGATGTTGTTGTGGAGCAGTTGGGAGGGAAGGGGAGAGGGGAAAGAAGAGGGGGATACAGTGGAAGGAGGAGGAGGGCATGGTTGAGGCCTTTGGTACCCCTCTCATTCCAACAGGGGAGCCCAGGGGGCTTTCAGAGATGGCTCTGGTCATGGCTGGGCTGGATATGGACTTTGGGGTGGGGGTCGGGGGGTGGGCATGGCTGAGGCCCTTGTCTCCTAGTACCCCAGCTCAGGAGCCTGGGGCACTTCTGGCAGAGGCCTGGTGATCGATGCTGGGCTGGATGTGGATATGGGGGGCTGTGGCTGAGGGCTGTTGCTGAGGCCCTCGGCCCTGCCCCACCCTGGCTTGGGAGCCTGGGGGCTTCCGGTTCTTCTAGGTTTTATAGGAGCTCCATGTGCTCACCAGGAACAGACTTGAAGTGATTGGGGCTCAAAACAGTCAGAGTGGTTCTTTCTCTCATTGTGGCTTCTCCTCCTCTTCCCCTGAGTTCTAGTGGCCCCATCTTGGCAGTCATTGTCTTTTAATAGTTGTAAATTGGTTCAGTGTGGGAGAGGGTGACACTGGGGACCATCTAGTCTGCCGTGTTGATCAGAAGTCTGCTAGTTACTTTTGACTAGTTACACAGTCCCCTGGCTTAAGCAAAAACTTGATGAAGCTTATATGACAGTATGTTCATTTGATCAGAGATGAGCAGATGTTCTATTTAACTAGTTGTTTTCATAGTTGAGTCTGATTATATGGAAATTCATATTTGTTAAAGGAACATAAAAGCAAGAGTGTGCAACTTTGTCTTAGCTAGAGAGAAGCAACATGATGTGTTTATGTAAAAATTATAGAATTTGGTGTCAGTGGAAGCTGGTTTTAAATATTGGCTCTATCACTTACTAACTGTTTGATCTTGGGCTAATGTCTTTAGCCCTCTGAGCATCAGTTTCCTCACCTCTAGAGTAAAAACTAGAGAGAAGACTTACCTCATGGGGCAGATATGAAAATTAATTAAATTGGGCCACATAAATAGAGGGTTTAGCAAATAGACATGCCCAGTAAGAGATAGCTGTTATCATTACCTCGTGAGGATTAAATGCAATAATTATATAAAGCCCTTGTTACATTAGCATGTCATATGCAAAATATATAAGCATGCAAAAGATGTTGGTTCACCCTTTCCCTTCTCAAC
>NW_007736616.1:47539-51395 GCF_000696425.1 Galeopterus variegatus
ATGTCATATGCAAAATATATAAGCATGCAAAAGATGTTGGTTCACCCTTTCCCTTCTCAACAGCCAGAGTATAACTATATGTCATAGAACAAAAGTTTGTTTTAGTACAGTATATACATATATATTATCTAGTTTTCTCCAGCTTCAGTGATATGAAGATATTCTTTAATTATTATGATAAAGTGTAAACTACCCTGTAAAAACAAGCACCTGCCTCTGTTATTTTGTCTAAGAAGGTAGTTTCATAGTTAGCCAAGGCCTGCCTGGCTCAATACACTATCCTCGTATAAAACAGGCAGTTGAGGGTGTTAGAGTGTGGCTGTCATGTTGACGAATTGGGCTCAACTTGAGCACTACCACTTGCCAACTGTTGGGACCCTGGGCAAAGTAACGGGCTTCGTTTTTTTTATCTATAAAATGGGGATAGAGAGCCCACTCTATGACTTTTGTGAAAATTAGCTGAGATTAATTACAAAACATTTAGCACAATGCCTGGCACATAAGGAAGCACCCATGTTACTTACTGTTCTGTTATCTTAAAATTGTTTTTTAATTTAGCAGGCACAGTCTCACTCAGAATATTTACATATTGATATTGGAGATATTGGCCAACCCAGCTACCTTTGAGTCTTCCAGAGTCTTTGAGAAGAGTTAGCCAGAAGCAATTTAAAATCCTCAGTGGATTTTCAGGAATAAATAGAGGAGACAATGAGCCCTTGTTCAGAAGCAGCACATCTCTGGACCAGCAGTCCAACCTGCTGACTCATAACAGTGACTCTAGATGCATATTACATGCTACCAAAGACCTTGGAAGGCATTACAATATTATCTTTTGAACTATACCTTATTTCATTTAAACCAAAATGAAATGTTTTATAGTAACAGTAAAAGATCATGGCTATTGTGTACTCATTTAAAGATTGTCACTACTGTCTTCTAGTTTATTATTTGATAGGGGACAGATTCTAAAATTGGGACTTCTTTGTCAAAATCCTGCCTTTAGCTTTCTCTTGTACAAACCAAACAGGAATGTTACACCTAAGCTTTGTTACAAGTTTAAAGGGAAAACTAAGATATGCTTCAATTACTTTATTTAGTGTGTATTGTATACGCATACACAAGTTTTTTGTAGGGGCAGCTGTTACCCACACACCATCTGGCAGGTATAGAGAAATCCACATTTACATAAGAGGGCTACATAAAGGTGGGAAGTGTCTTGCTGGCTTCTCTTTCCAGTTTCTTAGGCCTCCTCAAAATAGTTGTCCTTTGTTCCTAAAAGCCAAACACTTGACTGCTTGACGTGGACAGTTACATTATGCAAATAGTGACAAGTGAACATCCTTGGGCAACGTCAGCTACTTTCCCTCCCTCTGATAGACACACACAGACATTGGTGCTTAGCAGTCACTCCACTTCTGTAATCTAATGTGGAAGAAATTATAAGTTGCTAACTTGGCATAATTTATTGAATATCTAAGTATATAATATTGAGACCAGTGACTTGGCATCAAAATTATTATATACTTTGATTAGTTTGACATGAAAGCTATTTACTCACAATTGTTTGAAAGTTTTCTGCCATTAATTTCATAGAAGTGGGAAAAATCTTTATCTCCTTTGGAGTGTATGGAAGACTAATAAATTCACATATACACATTGAATTAGTGTGAAATTAGAGAAGAAATTTTAAGAGCAGAATAGGAATGTGATTCTTACTTTATCTTTTATTCTGAATATTACATTTTGATCTCACTCTCTTGACACATGTGACTGGTTATCGTGAGGTTTTTAATTAAAAACAAACAAAAAAACCAAAAACAGAAAGAAACGCCAACCCCAAGTTTGTGGGGACGTCCGTCTTTTGTGGGGACATTAGTCTCTTACAGGACTAGATTTATAAGTTAGTTGATCTTCACGACCCCAAACTCTTCCTCTGTGGCAGTGATAGGACTTTAAATAATGCTGATAAAGTTATTGTCTGTGTCATGAACACGTTTAGTTGGTATTGGTGCAGTTTTCTTCCTGTGCTATCTAGGCAGAAGTCTCTGACAACTGGGGCAGATAGGGATGGAGTCAGTGCTGAAACGAGAGGCAGGAAGAGAAACTCCCATGTTTCTTAGTTGTGCTGAGGGATCAGTCACCTTAACTTAGCACTTAGATGATTAAGAAATCAAAATTCTCAGTGAATTATGGAGGTGATTTCAGCTTACTGTTTATTACATTTTACTTATTTTGTTTGTGATAGAATTGTAAGAGACTTTGAGGTAGAAAAAGGAAAATGAGATTTCTAAACCTAAATTCAAATGAAACATTAATTTTACAAGAGCTCTGCTTTTTAAAAGGCCATTATGTAAGGTCAGCATCTACAGGAAGAATTGTATAAGGGGTATATATAAAGGAGAGTGACATCCAGTGATTTTCTAGGCCGGGGGTTGGCATGCTTTTTCTGCGTAGGGGTCAGGTAGTAAATACTATAGGCTTTGCAGGCTGTGTGGTCTGTGTGGTCTGTGTGGCAACTACTCATGAAAGAGCCGTAGATGATATGTAAACAAAGGGGTATGGTGGTGTTTCATTAAATTGTTATTTGTAGAAATAGGCAGTGAGCTGGACCTAGTTTGCCAACTATCTAGGTTAAGGAAATTTATTGTCAGAGATTAAATGGTTTTGAGTAAAAAAGTGACTGCAGGATTAAGAAACAAATCTTCAGTTATGAGATTTTGTTTTTCTTTATTCTTAATAGGTGAACATTATACCAGTGATTGCCAAAGCAGATGCGATTTCTAAAACTGAATTACAGAAGTTTAAGATCAAGCTCATGAGCGAGTTGGTCAGCAATGGCATCCAAATATACCAGTTCCCTACAGATGATGACACTATTGCTAAAATCAATGCTGCAATGAATGTAAGCTCCTAATGGAATATTAATTCTGTTGTACATGTGAAAATAAAACCAATTTGTGAGTAACATTGCTACTAATGTATTTTTTACTTGTGACTTCCAAAAAGACTTCAAACAAGGTGATTTTTCAAAAAGTTCAATATGAGAAAAAAATTTTGAGTTGGAGAAAACAAAATAAGAACATATTTTTAAGCATGTTTTCCTTCCCTGCTTTCACCTAAATGAAGTGATACATTTGTGAGTCTGAGATATACCTTATTATTATTATTATGGTAAAAAATATATATATAAGGTTTGCCATTTCAAACATTTTTAAACATACAATTTTGTGGAATTAGTTACATTCACAATGCTGTGTGACAACCACCTCTGTCTATTTCCAAAACTTTTCATCATCCTAAACATAAAGTCTGTACCCATTAAGCGGTAACTTCACATTATTTATTCCCCCCAGTTTCTGGAAACCTCTAATCTACTTCTGTCTCTAAAATTTTTTTTCTTTTTAATTTTTCTTAATTGATCCATGATATTTATATATATTTATGGAGTACAATGTGATATTTTGGTACATTAATACAGAATGCAATGATCGTATCAGAGTAATTAGCATATGGAATACATATTTGTGGAACCATATTTAATTGTCTTAAGATGCTTTCCTGTCCTGTCTTTAAAAACATGAGAAAACTTTACAGCCTTCCCTGGAATGGTTTAGAATCCTGAATTCTTTAAGGAGATCTCTTAAAGCTGATATTTACTCTCATTCTCTTTACAGTGCCACATGTACATATTAAGCATTCACATAACTTTTAGGTTAATATAATTGAAGATGACTGAGTTTTTTATTTTACTGTCTTCAAGCTAACATTTCTTAAGTATCTGGTTACGCTTCTTTTTATATATATATTTTTTAATTTATTTTTAATTGTACATATTTTGGGCGTTCAGTGTATTCTC
>NW_007736616.1:52531-62337 GCF_000696425.1 Galeopterus variegatus
GGAAACAAACTGTTGTATTTTGTTCAAAATCTTCTCCTTCCCTAAGCTGTTTTTTCTCACCATGCTTGATCTATTTAAATCTCATCCTTCCTGATCTATTCCAGTCCTTTACCCATTTTTGAATTGTGCTTTTTGCTGTTGAGTTGTTTGATATTAGCCCATTGTCTGATGTGTGGTTGTCAAACACTTTCTCCCATTCTGTAGGTTGTCTCTTCACTTTGTTGACAATGTCCCTTGCTGTGCAGAAGCTTTTTAGTTTGATGTAGTCCCATTTGTGTATTTTTGCTTTAATTGCCTGTGCCTTCGTAGTCTCACTTAAAAAAGCACTGCCCACTTCCATTTCATGTAGTGTTTCCCATGTTTTCTTCTAGTAGTTCCATAGTTTTGGGTCTTAAATTTAGGTCTTTAATTCATTTTGAGTTGATTTTTCGTGTATGGTGAGAGATAGGGGTCTGGTGTCATACTTCTGCATTTGGATATCCAGTTTTCCCTGCATCATTTGTTGAAGAGGCTGTCCTTTCCCCATTGTATATTTTTGATACCTTTGTTGAAAATCAGGTGGCTGTAAGTGCATGGGTTTATTTCAGGACTCTCTATTATGTACCATTGGTCAATTTGTCTGTTTTGAAGCCAGTGCTGTGCTGTTTTGTTACTATAGTTTTATAGTATATTTTGGAGTCAGGAAGTGTGATTCCTCCAACTTTGTTCTAGCTTGGCTTTTATCTTGCTGCTCCCAGTGATCTCTCACTTCTCTCAATGTCTGTAGCATTTACTGTATTAGCATTAATTTGGGACTTTATATATTACTTAGTCTTAGTACCATATATCTATATGCACACTAAACATATACTTTCATTATATATACACTGTATGTGGGTGTGTATGCGTGTAATCTCTTCGACATTATCTTTGTTTTTTAGGGTAAAGATAATATTGAGGGACATGGCATCTATACTTTTTTTTTCTTTTTGGTGTCTCCAATAGCATAATGACTTGCATTTAGGGTAAGTAATTTTCTTTATAGAACCCTGAAATGACTGTTATAGAACAGTTAGCACATATTCATTGCCAAGTTTTAAAATCTAAGGCATAGCAGTTTATTTGATTTATTATTTAATAAATTATTCTCTTTCCTATTATTTTCATAAGATATTTTTAGCTAATCATTTATCACATTGGTATGAGAAGGTGTGATTGATATTATGGTTCCTTTTCAGGGACATTTGCCATTTGCTGTTGTAGGAAGCATGGATGAGGTAAAAGTTGGAAATAAGATGGTCAAAGCTCGCCAGTATCCTTGGGGTGTTGTACAAGGTAAATGAGATAAACAATGCCTAGAANATGGATGAGGTAAAAGTTGGAAATAAGATGGTCAAAGCTCGCCAGTATCCTTGGGGTGTTGTACAAGGTAAATGAGATAAACAATGCCTAGAACTATGTAAGTTCCTTTACATAAATGACCTCAGAGTTGCGTTGAGTGCACTCTCTGAGGTGATACTTACTGTGGATTATGACTGGCTGTCAGAGAAGCCGGCTGCACCCTGTTTCAGCCAGAGTCTGTGCAGGCCAGGCAAAGCCTCCCCGTGCCCTCACGGTGCCACATACACATTACCTCCTGGTAGTGCTGGGATAGTCAGAAGGTGGGAGCACTGGTCAGGCCTTTGAACTAAAGTTGAATGTAAAAAGTAGTGTTTAAACATGATACATTAATTACCACTTTACTATTGGGCACAATAACCTATCTTATAAATTTAAATCATGAATTTATATACGTGGGTACTTCAAAAAGTTCATGGAAATATAGGGTTAAAAGATAATACTAATCTTTCCATGAACTTTTTGAAGTTGCCCTTGTATTTCTACTGACCAAGAGTCCACTTAAATGCAGGTTTTCTTTTTTTTTTTATTAGTTAAACAAGTTGGGTTTATTACTCAGTGCACTGAGGGAGAACACGTACCACATTCCATGGAGGAACTTTGGGGGTGTCTCAGCAAAAGTGTGTTAAGAAGAAAATATTACAGGATTTGAGTTTTGGTTGGGTGATTTGGAAGATGGGAAAGGAAAGAGGATTTGGCTCTAGATTGGGAGCTGTCAGAAGGCCAGGGGTATTTTATGAATGGGTTCATTGCGTATTGCAGTGACCTTGCTTGTATCTGTGCTTAGACCAAATTAGGAAGCAGCCTTGTTTTATCTCATTTTATCATGGTATCACTGTAACTTTTGTGTGGGGTTGGTATCCTGTGAGATTGTTCATGTATACCAGGAGAATAATAACATGGCCTGGCTATGAGTGTCAGACCAGGTTGTAGTAACACATCAGGGGCTGCTTTCATTCCTACTCAGGAGCATCAGACCCCACAGGTTTTCCCTCCAAGAGCAAACTGGCACCTGTGGCAAGAACTTGCAGAAACAGGGAATGAAGCCCAGGCAACCAGCTTTAGGTCCTCCTCCCGCCACCCCATCCTGCATAACTCAGGCCACTTGGACCTTCGCAGACAAGCTGACCCACAGCTCCCCTCACCCCAAAAATGAACATTTACCCCTTTTTGCAGGGAACGGGGAGGAGCAGGGCCTGGGGAGGTTGGTTTTTCCCGGGCAGTGTTGGGAGGGCAGCTGGTGCAGCTGCCCCAGGCCCCCAATGAGCTTGCCTGACTTTCACCCTCCAGCAAGTGTTGTCACAACTCTCACCAAGGCTCAACATGATTGAGATAAAGTCCCAAAGATATTAGTTAAGTTTTTGGGGAATCAAAAGTTATACGAGAATTTTTAGCTGCATAGGGGCAGGTGGGATCAGCTACGTTGACCCCTCATTGTTCAGGGGTCAGTTGTATTGCCACCTATTTACAAAACAAACCAGCCAGCCAACTTAAAAAGTTAAATCCACTTGACATTTAGGTTATTTATCTAGCATTATGAGTGAGTAAGTAAGTAGTACTGTCTGGTTCATTTACTTGCAATGCTAATTAATGCAGTATAGGTTACCCCTACTAGTACTGGTTCCCAAGTTCTGCTTTTTATAAGTTGACAAATTTTGTAATTAGTGAAAAATATTGAGAAAACTTGATATTTTTAATGTATGAAAATTGTAAAAATAATCATTGCAGCTAAGACTACTAGTCACAGTAACATATTCATTTGTAGTCTTTTGTTCATTATAAACATAGAAGGACCTTGTATGTATGTTCACTTATTTTGAATAGGGGCTAATGCAGGATCATAAATGTTTTGTATGAAAAGAATTTGATAATGATAGCATGCACAGATAGTGGTTTTGAGTTTGCAGAATTTATTGCTTTGAAGTTTTAGTGAAATAATATTACATACTCTTTTTAAGCACTATGTCAAATGTCCTGAGGATGTTTTGTAAACTGCCAATGAAATATTAGTGAAATAACTAGAGCATATGATAACATAATAAATGTTCTTCTTTACTATTTCCTGTTTATCCATTGGCTACTAAATTTAAAACAAATCCCTTGGTTTATTAATTAACATTGCCTATAATACAGTGTGTATAAAGCAATAGTTTCTTCCTTGGTTACTCGTATGAAATAATTGTAGCTATTAATCGGACTGATCATTTTGCTGTTTATTTCACATGTGTTTTCATTTATTTGTTCATTCAACAAATATTAATTGTGTTCTAGGAATTAAAAACCAGTGTTTCTCTTTTATTTATTCTGCCTAGTGGAAAATGAAAACCACTGTGACTTTGTAAAGCTGCGGGAAATGCTCATTTGTACAAACATGGAGGACCTGCGAGAGCAGACCCACACTAGGCACTATGAGCTTTATAGGCGTTGCAAACTGGAGGAAATGGGGTTCACAGATATGGGCCCAGAGAGCAAGCCACTCAGGTAAGGGGGTGGGGGGTAGGAGAGCCAATCAAAGAGAGAGTATTGCACCTTTTTATATATCCAGGATGATAGAAAATGAGTTATTCAGGAATTTCCCAAAACCATAAAGTAGAATCATTTTGATAGTGATTAATTACTGTGCTTCTGAAATCTCTTGATACCTTCTTGCTTCTGAAAGGTCTTTAAGTTCTTGTCTGGTGCAGAAGGAGGTAGGCAGAAGAAAGAATGTATGGCAAAAGCCCACTACTTCAATATATGCTAATATGAATAACTGGGGAGAAAAAAAATCTCATTGTTTAGTTTTATATTCGTATTTATCTGTAACAGATGAAAGTAGATTTAATTGTTATCACACAAGAAATTTGAAACACAAAACATATTAAATGATAAACTAGGCCCACAAGCCCCAGCAGACATAGAGGTGAGCTGAGCCCCACATGACTCTGGGGGCTCAGTCTATGGCCATGGAAAGCCTTTCTCAGTGCCAGAGCAGGAGCCAAGGTAGTGTACTATAGCCACCATCACACTTACTAGCACCACAAGGACAGTTCACCACCACAGTAGCAGCCAGGGCCACTCTACAGGCAACCTGCCATGCACTCAACTACATTGATATAAGAAAAGTCACCAGTACAGCCTGCAAATAGAGGAAGTATTTATCCTTATAGCCAACCCAAGAGTAATAGAAGAAGCAGATCCTCTCTACCAGATAACCAAACATCAATGAAAGAAATACTAGAACTACAAACAAACAAGAAGATATGACACCACCAAAGAAATATAGTAATGCTCAAATATCAGACACCATAGAGGAGGGAACCTTTGAAATGTTTGAAAAGGAATTCCAAGCAATGATCGTAAGAAAACTCGAAGAGGTAAGAGAAGACTCAATTAGAGAACACAATGAAACAAGAAAAAGTGTCCAGAATATGAAGGAGGAAATTTACAAAGAGATTAATACCTTAAAAAGAGTGTAGCAGAATTCCTAGAAATGAAAGATTTGTTCCATGAACTAAAAGAAACACAACAGAGAGCTTGAGTAGCAGGCTGGAGCAAGCAGAAGAAGATTTCGTATCTTGAAGATGGTCTTTTCAAATTAACAAAGGCAGACAAAAAAAAAAGGAAAAAAGAATTAAAAGTAATGAAGAAAATCTAAGAGAGATAGCAAACAACCTCAAGTACTCTAACTTTCAAATTGTGGATATTCCAGAAAGGGAGGAGAAAGGAAAAGGTATTGAAAACCTATTCAAGGAAATAATAGTAGAAAACTTCCCAGGTGTAAGGGAGAGATACAGACCTTCAGATGCAGGAAGCTCTAAGGTCCCCAAACAGATTCAGTCCAAAAACATCCTCTGCAAGACACGTTATACTCAAACTGGCAAAGCTCAAAGATAAAGGGAGGGTGCTAAAAGCAGCAAGAGAAAAGTGTCAAGTCACCTATAAGGTAACCCCCATCAGACTAACATCAGACTTCTCAACTGAAACCCTACAGGACAGAAGAAAGTGTAATGATATATTCAAAATACTAAAAAAAAAAAAATTGCTAGCCAAGAATTCTATACCCAGCAAGTCTCTCTTTGAAAAATGAGGGAGAAATAGTACATTTCCAGACAAACAAAAATTGTGGGAGTTCATGACCACATGACCAGCCCTGCAAGAAATTCATAAGGGAGTCCTTCATGTGGAATCTGAATAATGATAGTCACTATCACAGATACACAAGAAAGAGCAAAACCCACAGTTAAAACAAGGAAATGTGGAGAAAGTAGTTAAATCATGCCACCTCAAATTTCTAACTAACATTGTAGAAGAGAACTCAGAAAATGTGGAGAAAGAGAAAGTAGTTAAATCATGCCACCTCAAATTTCTAACTAACATTGTAGAAGAGAACTCAGAGGAGAAGTAATGATCAAAAGATATTTAAAATATCTAAACAAAAAGCAATTAAATGACAGGAATTAAACAATACCTGTCAATAACCCTAGATGTGAATGGATTAAATTCCCCATTCAAAAGACACAGACTGAATGATTGGATTAAAAAGCTAGACCCAGGAATATGCTGCCTTCAAGAGACTCACCTCACTTGTAAAGACACACACAGATTAAAAGCGAAGGGAAGGAAAAAGATATACCATGCAAATGGAAAACAAAAACGAGCAGTAGCAGCTGTTTTTATACCAGATAAAATAGACTTTAAACCAAAAACCATAAAAAGAAACAAAGAAGGCCACTATGTAATGATAAAGGGGTCTATCCAGCTAACAGACATAACAATCATAAATATGTATGCACCCAGTACTGGAGCACCCAGATATAGAAAGCAAATACTCTTAGACCTAAAGAAAGAAATAAGCCCTATATTATATAATAATAGTGAGTGACATGAACACCCCTCTCTCAGTATGGGACAGATCTTCCGGGCAACAAATCAACAAAGAGACACAGGATTTAAACTACACCTTACACCAACTGGACCTGGCAGATATGTACTGAACATTTCACCCAACAACTATAGAATATACTTCTCATCAGGACATGGAACATTCTCCAGGGTAGACCACATATTAGGTCACAAATCTAATCTTAGCGAATTTTTAAAAATTGAAATCATTTCAAGTATCTTTTCAGACCACAATGGAAATTAATAACAAGCAAAACCCTGGAAACTATACAAATAAATGTAAACTAAACAATAGGCCCCCCTGAATGACCTATGGCTCAAAGAAGAAATTAAATGTGAAATCAAAAAATTTCTTGAAACTAATGAAAATAAAGGTACATCATACCAACCTGTGGGACACTGCAAAAGCAGTAGTAAGAGGGACATTAATTGCAATAAACACTTACATCAAAAGAATGGGAAGACTTCAAATAAATGACCTAACACTATACCTCAAAGAACTAGAAAAACAACAATAATCCAATCCTAAAGATAGTAGACTGAAAGAAATAAGATTAGAGCAGAACCAAATGAAAGAGAGACAGCAAAAATGATACAAAAGATCAACAAAACAAAAAGTTGGTTTTTCAAGAACGCAAATAAAATAGACGAACCATTAGGTATGTTCATAAAAAAAAGGAGAAGACCCAAATAACAAAAATCAGAAATGAAAAGGGAGACGTTAACAACTGATACCACAGAAATACAAAAAATCATTAGAGACTATTATGAACAACTTTATGGCAACAAATATGAAAACCTGGAAGAAATGGATAAATTTCTTGATTCATACAAACTACCCTGACTAAACCAAGAAGAGATAGAAAACCTGAAAAACGCAAATAAAATAGACGAACCATTAGGTATGTTCATAAAAAAAAAGGAGAAGACCCAAATAACAAAAATCAGAAATGAAAAGGGAGACGTTAACAACTGATACCACAGAAATACAAAAAATCATTAGAGACTATTTTGAACAACTTTATGGCAACAAATATGAAAACCTGGAAGAAGTAGATAAATTTCTTGATTCATACAAACTACCCTGACTAAACCAAGAAGAGATAGAAAACCTGAACAGACCAGTAACAAGGAACGAGATTGAAGCAGTGATAAGGAATCTTCCAACAAAGAAAAGCCAGGGTCTGGATGACCGTACAGCTGAATTCTAGCAGACCTTTAAAGAGAAATTAATACCAATTCTCAAAATATTGAAACAGAAGCCATTCTCCCAAACTCATTCTCTGAGGCCAGCATAACTGATACCAAAACCAAAAGGTACAACAAAAAAAGAAAATTATAGGCCAGTATCCTTCATGAACATAGACACAAAAATCCTCAACAAAATATTAGCAATCAGAATACAGCAACACATCAAAAAAATTACCCACCCTGGTCAAGTGGGATTTATCCCAGAGGTGCAAGGATGGTTCATCATATGAAAGTCAATAAATGATACATCACATCAACAAAATCAAGGACAAACACCATATAATTATCTCAGTAAATGCAGAAAAAGCATTTGTTAAAATTCCACATCCCTTCATGATGAAGACCCTCAACAAATTAGGTATAGTAGGAAAGTATCTCAACACAATGAAAACCATCCATTGGCAAGCCCACCACCAATATTATTGTGAATGGGGAAAGACTGAAGGCTTTTCCCTTAAGGACAGGCACAAGACAAGGATGCCCACCCTCACTACTTCTATTTAACATAATACTGGAGGTACTAGCCAGAGCAATCAGGCAAGAGAAAGAAATAAAGGGCATCCAGATTGGAAAAGATGAATTCAAACTGTCCCTATTTGCAGATGACATGATACTATATATAGAAAAATCTGAAGACTCTGTCAAAAAACTCTTACAGCTGGTTAATAATTTCAGTAACATTGCAGAATAGAAAAGAAAGGCCCCCAAATCTGTTGCATTTATATTCTCCAATAATGAGCTAACAGAAAGAGAAATCAAGAAAGTAAGTCCATTTACAACAGTCGCACACACACACACAAAAACCCATCGGAATCAATTTAACCAAGGAGGTGAAAGATCGCTACAATGAGACCTACAAACCACTACTGAAGGAAGTTAAAGAAGGCACAAAAAGATGGAAAGACATTCCATGCTCTTGGATTGGAAGAATTAACATTGTGAAAATGTCCACACAATCCCCATCAAAATACCAATGACATTCTTAACAGAAATGGACAAAACAAGCTTAACATTCATATGGAACAAGAAAAAACCCCGAATAGCCTGAGAAAAAAAATAAAGCCAGCAGCATAACTCTACCTGCCTTCAAATTATACTACAACGCTATAGTAACCAAAATAGCATGGTACTGGAAGACATTTGGACCAGTATAGCAGAATAGAGAACCCAGAAATCACCTCTCAGGCTTACAGCCATCTAATATTTGACAAAGACAACAAAAACATACATTGGGGAGAAGACTGCCTCTTCAATAGGTTGTACTTGGAAAATTGGATGTCCATATGCAGAAAAATGAAACTAGACATGCACTTGTCGCCATATATTAAAATCAACTCAAAATGGATTAAAGCCTTAAGTATAAGACCTGAAACTATAAAACTAAGGGAAAATACAGGGGAAACATTTCAGGAACTAGGTCTGGGCACAGACTTTATGAACATGAGCTCAAAACCACAAGCAACAAGAGAAAAAGTAAATCAGTGGGACTATATCAAACTAAAAAGCTTCTGCACAGCAAAACAGTCATCAGAGTGAAACGACAACCTACAGAGTGGGAGAAAGTTTTTGCAAACTATACATCTGACAAGGGATTAATATCCAGAATATACAAGGAACTCAAGAATATACACAGGTAAAAAAACAAATAGCCTAGGGCCTAGTGCGTGTGGAGCAAGGAGAAGTCCAGCAGGGGAGGTGGAAGCTCGGCAGAGACCACACACCCTACGGTGCCACCGTGTGACCCAGTATCCCAGCCGTGTGCATGCTGACCAGAGAGGTGGCTCCCCGGAGAGGCCTAAAACCCGAGGCAACCACACGCGCAAGGCAGTAGTGGCCAACTGAGCAGACACTGAGGTAGCCATACCAAATTGGCAACCCCAGCAACATCCTAGCCGGACAATAGTGTCAAACCTGTGGACTGTGAAACCCCCTGCCACAATGACTAAACATCAAAGGAAAGTTACGAGAAATATGAAAAACCAAGAAAGTACACCATCAAAGGATAATAACTCTCAAGCTCTAGATCCTATAGAACAAGAGGCCCTTCAAATATCTGACAAGGAATTTCGAGTGATAATTCTAAGGAAACTGAATGAGATACAAGAAAACTCAGCTAGACAACATGATGAAATGAGGAAAAGTATACAGGACCTGAAAGAAGAAATGTACAAGGAAATCAATGCCCTGAAAAAGAATGTAGCAGAGCATGCAGAACTGAAGAATTCATTCAATAAAATAAAAAACACAACAGAGTTTAACCAGCAGGCTTGCAGAAGTAGAAGAGAGAACTTCTG
>NW_007736617.1:0-24433 GCF_000696425.1 Galeopterus variegatus
AAAAGCATTTCAGGTCATTCCTTCCATCTAAAAATATAATTCCACGTTGATGCACTTGGCGTGCTTCAGCTATGGGAGATGGGGGGTTTCTTACAAGGAGCTGTAAAATAATTTATTAGGTGGAAAGGCAGTCTTTTTTCTGCCTCCCCTTTTACCTTACAAATCTAAAATATTAATTAGGAAAAGGAAATTTCATTTTTACTGTGATATTGGAACAAACGATGTTTTAAGAGATCCTTGAAGGTCATGAGACACTAAGATTAACATATTATGACAGTATAAGACCTTTCTTTGAAGACTGCATAATTTTAGAAATAGTGTTTTGTTTATCTAAGTAAAAAAGGAAGAAGATTTTATGGTAGTAGGATTTAGTTGTTAACAGTTCAGGAAAACCCATGATTTCTCTGCATGGGGTTTAATAAAGATCTGCTTAGCTACCTGACATCAAGAAAAGGTGATTATCCTAGGACACAGTAAGAAAACTTGCTTGGTGGCTTGACTTTTTTTTCTACTGCTAAAGGCCACCCAAACATTTGGATGAGCTGAAATTACATCATGGGGTGGCTGATAAGGCAGGTGAATTTTTAAGCCCCACAAAAATAAACTAGTTTCCCTATGTGAAACTTGTATAAACTGGCAAGAGAGCTGTTTATTGTGTGAATGTGTGTGTATGCATATATATGTGTGTATATATTGTGTATGTGTGTATATATATATATATATTTTTAAATACACATGGAGTTTTGAAAAATAGGCACTTTCTATGACACTCACCTGTCAGCAATACTTGCAGATTTGATTTTGTCTATGACAATGACCTGTTTGTTACAGCACATCGAGGTAGCTAGGGCAACCCCAAGGCTGGCACCAGGAGTTTTGGCAACTTCAACTAGTAGAGGCCCGGATGCTGTTGCCACAGAATCTGTCGAAGAACAAATTTCAGAAAACAAAACAAAATAAAACAAATAAGTAAGCCGACAAAAGAAAAAGAGAATGTTCAGTCTGATGTTGGCCTTTATCACTGAAACTTAGATTTCCCTCGATGTGATATCCCCACAGTCAGTGGTAACCTCTTACAGCACCGCTTAGGTCACCTGTTCCTTCCAGCTTGTACTGTAATAATATGAGCATCTGTTAATCTCTTCAATTTGATCTTAAGCTTCATGTCAGTTGGGATAATAATGTCTTTTTTATCTTTATGTCCTCCACACTGCTTGGCACAGTGCCTGGCACAGACTAGGTCTCTAAGTGTTTTTTAATTAATTAATTAACTCAATAAATATGCCAGCAACTATTATGAATGGATGGGTGGATGGATGGATGGGTGGATGATGGGTGGATGAATGAAAGGATGGGTGGAAGGAAGGAAGGAAGGAAGGAAGGAAGGAAGGAAGGAAGGAAGGAAGAAGGAATGAAGGATGGAAGGAAGGAAGCAACTGATGAGTAGGTCCGCCCTACTCTACTGCCTCTTGTTCAGGTGTTCTTCTCCCAGTGAACGGCTCACGTTATACTCCATCACACAAGCCAGAAACCCAGGAGTCATCCCTGACTCCATCTTCTCCCTCACTCTCACAAATCCCTCCTGACTCTACTTCCTCAACAGCTCTCAATTCCATCCTTTCTTTCTATCACCATGATCACCATTTTAGTCCAAATTACCGTCATCTGATATCCCTGTATCCTCCCATGCTCTCCACCTTCCCAATCCCGAGTGGTCTTTTAAAAGTGAATTTCCTGGGGGCTTCTGGTCAAGATGGAGGAATAGACAGTCCCAAGCATCACTCTCTTCCACAAATCAACCAATTTACAACTATTAAAAAGCAACAACTGCCAAACTGAGGCTCCTAGAGATCAGGGGAAGAGAAGAGACCTATGGAGTGCATGAAGGCAGGAGAAGCCACCATGAGAGTAAGAGGAACTGCTCCGACCTTTTTGAATCCTGGCTGCTTCCAGGCTAGAGCTGCTGAGAGCATGGAGCAGGAGCCAGCAAAAGCCACAGCTGTGCCCTTCGGATGAAATTGCTTGAACTGGCAGGGGAGAAGAGGGCCTTGGGGGTCTCCAGCCCAGCAAGACCACTAATAGGGTTCCTGTGGACCCATGCAAGAGCGAGGAGCCACAACAACTGAAAAAAAGGAGCCACTCAGAGGCTGATGAGTCATCACAAGGGATCAGTGCCTGGCCTGCCCCATGGGAAGTGTTTGGAGCATGGGCCATGGGGGAGACAAGTCCACCAGAGGAACACTGGGGCACAGCATGGACAGCTGATCTGCCCCCTAATCAGCACAGGACCACTCAGTGGAGACTGGTTAGGAATATAGAACTGCAGAGGGTGCAGTTTGCTGAAAAGACTCAGGCCCAGACCAGAGTTTCTACACAACCCAGGTGTACTGGATCTCTTGAAACTCAGAAGTACCTGTAAAGTCAACCATTAAAACCTCAGCTGCACAAAAAGCCTTCCCCAAGGAATCAGCAGCAAAGCAGCAATTTAGCTCAAACACAGGGCTCAAGTGCTGGTCCACACAGGAAGTTCCCCATTTGAGAAGTAAGCAAAGGACAACAAATTAGTTCCAGTGCAGAGTTTAAGTGGTGGGAACAGCAGACAATCCAACACAGAACTGAAAGAAAAAAGAAAATACCCACAGACCAAGGACAAAGTTTGATATAAACTAGTAAAGGTCTCACATCACCAAAGAACACCTATAAAACCTAGAAGGCCCAGAAGTCCTCTGGGCTACTAAGCCAGTGAGGGAGGGTGGGCTGGGAGCCTCGGCCATGCCCCCTGACACCAGCAACTCTCCTCTATTGCTCCAACTTCACCTACTTCTTCACCACTGTTCTATTCAAATGTCACATTCTCAGGGAGTTTTGCCCTGATCTGCAAACCATGCTGACCTGCCTGTTATATGCTTTAATAGAACCCTGTGCTTTTCCTTCACAGCACTTGTAATAAATACAGTTTAACAATTAATTGTTTAACTAGCTGTTAATTAATTGCAACTTGATTAGAAATGTAAGCTTTGTGCACCAGGGATTGTGTATGTCCTGCTCATGACTGTGACTTGCCACAGTGTCTGCACAGCATCGGTATACATAGTAGGTACTCAATGATATTTGTTGATAGAATGAGTTTAAAGAAGGAACACCTGTTATGCTATTCCAGGCACCATGCTGATAATACTCATGAAGCACAAATTTGTCATGTTATTTTGCTTGAAATAGTTCCCAGCATATCTGGCATCACATTAACCCCATGCTTGAAACCTTTTTTNACGGGGAGGAAGCCAGGAGATGATACTCTGCATCACTGGCCTCCCTCCCCCATCTCCTGCCATGATTCCCTATTAGCCAAACCCAGTAGAAGCCAGAGGGCACACAAAGCCATAATGCAGGTCATACTGGCCACTGCACAGAGTAGTAGGAAGGGTGGTGAGTGGCTCTGGAGGGAAAGAGGAGAATATTCTTATTTGCATATTTCCACTTATCTTCTTCCCACAAAAGTCTTGAGGCTGCTTGCTTTAAACAATATACGTCATATAAGGGAAACAATCAGGAAGAAGAAAAAGCACCTACAAATGCCCTACTCACAAGGATCAATAGAGGTTCAGTTTGACCACACTGCAAAAATGACACCAAACTGTAAGTAAATCCATGGGTACAGAAAGGAGACTAGTAGTTATCAGGGTTGATGGGGGGTGGGGAATGTCTGCTGAATGGATACAGGGTTTCCTTTTGGGATGACAAAAATGTTTTAAACTAGATAGTGGCCATGTGTGCTCAACATTATGAACATACTAAGTGCCACTGAACTGTACACTTTAAAATGTTTAATTACATGCTATGTGAATTTTACCTCAATTAAAAAAAAATGATTCTGAACTTCCTGGCAACCAGAAGAACAAAGGAAATATGATCAATTATGCAGTTCTCACTATTGGAAAGGAGGAAGTCATCTAGTCCCTATGGTGAAAATAAAGATTATTCTAGCAGGGAGCTCTATAAGGTCTCTCTCTCGTGGGGTTTTACACATAGATGGTGCTAAATGATACCACGGGCAATGCCCTCAATATATTTTTATAATAGGATGCCGAGGTGGTTTTCAATGGCTATTTCTTGATCAAGACTGAGGCGTGAGATTAAAAAGCAAATCAGTGACGGTGTCCCTAGAATGGGAGAAGCTAATGCATTGGTCAACTTGATCTAAAGACATATCCTAGGGCAAAAAACTAAATGTTTCTCTGGGGATCTTTCCTAGATATCAATCTTTTCTTTCACTTAGGTTTCTAACAAAGGCTGGATATTAGACAAATCAAGAAGGTCCCCTACGATGAGACCCTGGTGTGCTGGCATTTTATATAGATGTCTAGGACCAGATCCATATGCTTTGGATAGCAGATGAATGAGTGGCAGCATTAACGTGCTATCAGGAGGGTGGAAAAGCCCAACTAGCTTCTTGAAAGGACAGAAGGCAACCCACCTTACAGTCCCACAGAAGTGGGCTTTCTAAGACTGCAGGCTAAGTTGTCATTCATGCAACAACATGAATTTTAAAAATGCATTTATGGAGTGCCAACTATATGCTAGGCATATCAGAAGGTATTGGGAATTCAAAGATAAAAATGTATTATCCCTTCCTTCTAGTAACCCCTTGAGATCCCATGCCAAGAAGGTGGGGGAGGGGGTAGAACGCCTAGATTCCACTATAGAAGTATATTCTGATGAACCTTATGAAGTTTCTTTCTTTCTTTCTTTTTTTTTTTCCTTTTTTGTCTTTTTTACTGACCGGCAACGGGATCGCAACCCTCGGTNGCCAGAAACAGTAGGCACCACACCTTGTTAAGCCTCAAGAAGCACAGAATAGAACTACTAGCGGAACTAGATTCAGAAAGGACAAAGTAATGAGGGCTACCTGATATGAGCTGGGACCTTCAGTCAAGAGAAGAAGCCAATGTCAGTGAATCCACGGGGAGGAAGCCAGGAGATGATACTCTGCATCACTGGCCTCCCTCCCCCATCTCCTGCCATGATTCCCTATTAGCCAAACCCAGTAGAAGCCAGAGGGCACACAAAGCCATAATGCAGGTCATACTGGCCACTGCACAGAGTAGTAGGAAGGGTGGTAAGTGGCTCTGGAGGGAAAGAGGAGAATATTCTTATTTGCATATTTCCACTTATCTTCTTCCCACAAAAGTCTTGAGGCTGCTTGCTTTAAAGAACTTAAAAGAAGAAATTAATAAGCCTTCTCATGTAAACTATTATAAAAATATCACATTAATGAGGTAAATAACTCCATTTAATACATGACCAAAGTTAGCAAAATCACGTTCATGAAGCAAAAACATTTCAATTTTATTTTCCAATTATCTAACATATTTTCAAGCCAAACCTTTAATATCTTATGTCCTTCACAGGTTCCTCTCTCTCGTGGGGTTTTACACATAGATGGTGCTAAATGATACCACGGGCAATGCCCTCAATATATTTTTATAATAGGATGCCGAGGTGGTTTTCAATGGCTATTTCTTGATCAAGACTGAGGCGTGAGATTAAAAAGCAAATCAGTGACGGTGTCCCTAGAATGGGAGAAGCTAATGCATTGGTCAACTTGATCTAAAGACAGATCCTAGGGCAAAAAACTAAATGTTTCTCTGGGGATCTTTCCTAGATATCAATCTTTTCTTTCACTTAGGTTTCTAACAAAGGCTGGATATTAGACAAATCAAGAAGGTCCCCTACGATGAGACCCTGGTGTGCTGGCATTTTATATAGATGTCTAGGACCAGATCCATATGCTTTGGATAGCAGATGAATGAGTGGCAGCATTAACGTGCTATCAGGAGGGTGGAAAAGCCCAACTAGCTTCTTGAAAGGACAGAAGGCAACCCACCTTACAGTCCCACAGAAGTGGGCTTTCTAAGACTGCAGGCTAAGTTGTCATTCATGCAACAACATGAATTTTAAAAATGCATTTATGGAGTGCCAACTATATGCTAGGCATATCAGAAGGTATTGGGAATTCAAAGATAAAAATGTATTATCCCTTCCTTCTAGTAACCCCTTGAGATCCCATGCCAAGAAGGTGGGGGAGGGGGTAGAACGCCTAGATTCCACTATAGAAGTATATTCTGATGAACCTTATGAAGTTTCTTTCTTTCTTTCTTTTTTTTTTTCCTTTTTTGTCTTTTTTACTGACCGGCAACGGGATCGCAACCCTCGGTGTTGCGCCCGCACCACGCTCAGCCAGTGAGCGGGAACCGGTCTCCACATGGGATCCGAACCCTCAGCGGGAGCGCTGCCACGCTCTCAAGTGGCGCACTCTCCAGTGTGCCACCGGGCCGGCCCGAACCTTATGAAGTTTCTAGTTACTTTTTTCTTGTTGACTGCAGGACATATGTTTTCAAACCCCTCCCCCCACACCTTCCATTGCCCAATGAAATCTTTAATAAAGTAGGGTCAAAGTGCTTATAGAAAATATTGGGTTATCTAATAGGACATGATTTCTAGGTTTCTAGGAAAATTGCTCAAGCATGTCAAAAGATCCACAGAAAGTGACTAAGGCTCTCTGTCCATCAGGGCTACAGAAAGGCAGTTATTATTACCAAATAACTATGGTAAGTGTTAAGGGACTGGCAGTGACAGTGGGACCTCTGGGGACCGGAGGAGGCTGAGTATGATGAGCTGGCATGGTTGGGATGAGATTATTAGATGAGATAGAATTTGATCTGAATGTCTGTCAGCAGACTCTATTTTAATGAGCTCTATGAAAACCACAAAAGTATTTTAGCAAGTTCTGTTTTCCAGCATCACCCATGTGGCAGTTACTTTATGTATCACAGAAGGGGATCTACAGATGTTAACGTTTAATTGAGCATTAGCTTTTTCTGGCAACTGCTTTCAATAATAAATGTTTCCCCACAACAACATCAAGAAGCTCATACTGCCTTGTGGTGTTAAGCGTATTTCCCTAGCTGCTACCCAATTCCATTTACAGAGGGCTTTATGAAAAGCAGGATTCTGAAAGCCCTGGCTTTATTCCAAGATGTCTAACAAGATGCATGAGAAAAGTAAAAGCCAGCAGACAGGGTGGATGAATGGGGAACTCTTATTTGAGAAAGTGCAAGAGAAAAAATGGAGTGTGTCAAAATGAGAAAAATAAACAGAAGAAAAATCAGGAAGAAATCCTCCAGAGCCCATCCCTAGACAGAAGATTAGTTTATCCTGCCTAAATGAAGCATGGTTGAGAAAAATGGATCATGCAGATATAAATTATTCATGGTTAAAGACATCTCAGTCATTAAGATATTTACACCACAAGTGAAGCCCTTGCACGCTGAGTTGATTTATGGGCTACATAATTGCATAAAATACACTGATGACTGTTTGCATGGGAAACACTCTGGATTTCTTATGTTAATCAGTTTTCTCACTTCCGAGCCCGCATTTCAATCAGAGCCCAAGGCTTGATTAAAACTTCCCATGGGTAACAGAAAGACTGTGCATGTAATATCAGCTTTATCCTTCAGTCAAAAAGTACTTTTGGGGGCTTTTCAGCTCACCCATTTGTTAAAAGTATTTTTATTAATGACACCCTATTCAACTAATAATGTCAACCATTTTCAGATAAGCTAAACTCCAATACATTTTTTTGTTTTTTGTTTTTTTAAATTGCTGATTTCTTTAATTTTTGCCTATTGAAATATAGCACTTGGGAAATACTGAGATAAAAGTGCACCTTCCACGCTCAAACGAGCTTCATCTTAAATCCTAACTTTTTCCTGTAGAGTTAAAGGATACAACACGAACATTTATTGCATTGCAGAAAGAGTCCAAAGCAAGTGAAACAATAGCACGCCCCATGCTAACTTGAGTTTGGATAAAGCATGACTGGTGATTGACTCCCATTCTCTGCAGCAGGCTCATTCTGGTAATTTTGCTAACTTTGGAATAACCCGAACCTCCATTTTGCATGACTGATTTTTTTATACCCTGTTATTTGGTTATGGTATTTTAAAAACTTTTAATTAAAATATAACGACATACAGAAAATGCACAAATCATTAGAAACTTTGGAATAACCCGAACCTCCATTTTGCATGACTGATTTTTTTATACCCTGTTATTTGGCTATGGTATTTTAAAAACTTTTAATTAAAATATAACGACATACAGAAAATGCACAAATCATTAGTTTACAGCTTGATAAACTTTCATAAACTGAACACATCTGTGTAACCACTCCCAGACCCACAAAACATTACCAACATCAAAGAATCTCTCTACTGTATACTCCTTTAAATAACTCCCCCATCCTAAGGATAACCATTATCCTAACTTCTAACAGCACAGTCTAACTTTGCTTGTTCTTGTACTTTTTAAAAATACTCAGTATGTACTTGTCTGGCTTCTTTTGCTCAATATTATGGGGATAAATAAATGATCTAAAACTACCCCACACCAACAATATGAGGTAGTTTTAGATCATTTATTCTCAGTGCTATACAGTATTTCATGGGGCAACTCATACCACAATTTATTCATTCTACTCTTTTGGTATTTTCTAGTTTTTGGCTATTACAAATATTGCTGCTATGGACATTTTAATATGTCTTTTGGTAAACACAGGTATACATTTCTGTGGTTGCCATAACTAGAGTGGAATTGTTGAGTCATAGAGTATGCATATGTTCAGCTCCAGTATATACTGTCAAAGAGTTTTCCAAAAAAGTTGTATGAATTTCCCTTTCCACCAGCAGGGAATGAGAGTTCCAGTTGCTTCACATGTCTGCCACTTACTGCTGTAGTCAGTCTTTTCCATTGTAGCCACACAGGTGAGTATGCACTGATGTCACACTGTGGTTTCAATTTGCATTTTCCTGATAACTAAGGTAGTTGAGCAATTCTTTATACACTTATTAGCTATATGAGTATTCTCTTTTGTAAATTGTCTGTTCATGTCTTTCCCCCAATTTTCTATTAGCTTGTCTGGCTTATTGCTTTGTGAGAATTAAAAAAAACCCCATATTCTAGAATGAGTCCTTGTTGGCTATAGGGTTTGCAAATACATCTTTCCCTCTATGGCTTACCATTTCTAACTCTTAATGGTGTCTTTTGATGAGAAGTTCTTAATTATTCATTTTTTGTAGCTATACTTTGTGTTCTGTTTAAGAAATCTTATTATAAAGTCATGATGATGTTCTCCTATGCTTTTTCTACAGGCTTTATTGTTTAATTTCACATTTATATCAGTAATCCATCTGAAATTGATTCTATGCATTATGTAGGGTAGGGTCAAGATATATTTTCTCCACATGGTTATAACTTATCCATCATTTTTTGAAAATACCATTTTTTCCTCATTGCATTGCAATGTCACCTGTGTCATAAATCAAATGACTAAATATACATATATTTTATATGTATAAAATATATATATATATGTATATGTGTATATATATATGTTTCTGAACATTCTGTTCTTTTTGTCTATCCTTTGTGCCACTGCCACACTGTCTTAGTCACTTCAACTTTTTAACAGATCTGGTAGTATAAGGTCTCCAATTTTTTTTGTGGTCTTCAAGACTGCCTTGACTTTTCTTGACCTTTTGTAGAGTAATTTTTCTATTGTGTGTTCAGTTCAGAAGAAACTACAAGCTCAGTAACTGAATAAATGAGGGATTTTAGGCCCCTGCCAAGGGAATAATAATATATAAAATAATCATGTAAGGATTTATATGACAAGTTTTAGTACTAAATTTGATAGACTGACATAGTTTTTATAGATATTTAAACATGCTTTGTAGAGTACTGACAGAAGTTATTCAACTTAAATTTTTAGAGCCTTAATGTTGTCCCATGTAGCTAAATGATAAAAAGTTTTTAAACTTTTAAAAGAGGGTAAGAAAAGACAGGTCACAAAATTTCTTAAAGAGCATTCTGGGCTCAGGCATAGTGACTTGGGGCCCACTTCATAGACACCGCCATGCCCCTTACTGCACAAGCTCTGGAAGCCTCCATTTCCACTGTCAATACTAATGTGAAGTTTTTTAAAAAAGGTACAATTCTGTCTTTTGGGAGCCACCTTTCAAGAAACTCAAAGTTTATGTCCCCATTTGCTTTAAAAGTGTAAACAGTCAAATCAATTCAGCATTTAAAGTGAATAAATGCCGATGGGAAAATAGAAATACTTGTCACCAAAGTGAAAAATCCTTCACCATGCCTGTTAAAAAGATTTAGCATGTTATACAGGTTACTGCACAATCATCATATTCCATATCATTATTCTCCAGAAAGTCGGATTCCTCCTCAGTCCAAAAATAGTCACTGTCAGGTTTTCTGGGCTGGATAAGTGATCCACACAGAAAATGGAATCAATCTCCATCAGGCTCTGCTGAGGCAGAGGAACAGCTTAAGTAGGAGTAAGTGTCTGCCAGCCTGAAAAGGATTCTTACTCCTCAGGATTCTTCACCTCCCAAGACTGGCAAGGAACGGTCTCAGTCAGGAGGAGTAACTTGCTCAATAGCAAGATGCAAACTCTCTCTGGCATCCTGTGCTAGACTTGGCTTTATGTTTACAGTTTTTTAAAAAAAGTATCCTGGGGCTGACCGGTTAGCTCAGTTGGCTAGAACTTGGTGTTATAACACCCAGGTCAAGGGTTCAGATCCCATTATGGACCAGCTGCCAAAAAAAGTATCCTAATTCTCTAGGTACCAGATCTGAAATAAGACAATTGGATACCAGCCACTCAGACATCCTAAACGCCAATTTACTTGAAAGTTGCCAAAAATATACTAAGAAATCTTTAAAGCATCTAGATTTCTGACTGACCTCCTTGGGTTTTTACAAGAGGTTAACATAATATTAAAAAAAAAAAAAAGAACAAATACTGGGCAAAATGTACTCACCTAAAGACAGGGCTACATTAAACAAAAGAACAACAGCTTGACTATTATGGATTAAAACAAGCAATGCCCCGTCAATGAGGAAGTAAAGGAAACCTGACCAGGGCCTTAACAGAGCAAAGATAATAAGAGGGCCTCCTCGGCTCAGACCAATGTGACCACTGGAGAGGAAGAGTAAACACACAGTCCAGGATCTTAAATCCAGTGTGACCTCAATAAATATTCATTTATTAATCATAAAATATATTTCCCAATCAGAAACATTTGACATATAACTGGAAGAAATAGCAAATAAGTTAGATGTCAGAATAAAAAAAATGTTTATATGGGCTGGAATGATGATGGATAATTATTTAAAAATTACTATTTAATATGCCTTATATTTTTATGAGTTACAGTTTACAAAGTGCTTTCATGTACATCATTTTTTTCTCTTGCTCACAAAACCCCCCTCATATGGGCCTGGGCGTTTTACATGCTACGTAGGTGATTGCAATGTTCAGTAAAGGTTGGGAACTATGGCTTTAGACTTGGTTGGCAGTAAGTTGTTTGTTGTTAGAGATACTGAGATAGAGTTTGGTAAAGAAAGTCCTGAAGGCCTCCCAATGTTGGAGAGTAGTCCACGTAAATGATGCTGATATTCAATTATTGTGGTATGTTAAATTTGCAGACCACCATCATCTCCATGGGGACTTACGTGTCTTCAGAAGCATGTTTTGGACACCATATCTTCACCTGTTTGGTGAGATAGGTCTTCTATAGGCATCTGTTTCTTAACCAGGTTTTAGATAGAGAGGGTTTTTGAAAGTGAGAAATAGCACTTTGTGCTAGTACAGCATATATGCTGCCTTACACTGTCACTAACAGGAATTGAGGCAACTCTAGAAATGCTTCAAAAGACCAAAGTAGACAACTTTCCTAAACTGATACACATGGAAAGAAGCACCAACCAGTTCAGGGGGGAACTTGAGGATCTCTGGAGTCCCCCTTCATACAGTGTACACTTGGCATATGTTCATAGAATTTAAAAAGGTGAGAGCTTTTGCCAAAGGGCAAGAGTAAGAAGTGTGCCATTTTAAAACCTTCATTATGGAACCCTGATTTTAATGATAGCACTATAGGATCACTCATGATATATTTATTATGTTTAGAAGTGAACTTAGACCCTGCTTTGGGAGTATACCTGCGTTCCTTTTCCTGGGCTACTTATTCCTCTCCTCTCTCCTGGGATTAGCTGTATTCTGACACTTCTGATTCCTAATGGGAATCTGGGCAAGGGTAGTGCCCGGGAATCTGTGCTGACATCTCTGGGTGTATTCGAGATATTGAGAGTAAAGGAAAAATAGTAGAAGGATTCCAAGGAAACTACACCTTAGTCTCTTAGTCTGAGTAGCTTTACCATAACTTGAATCCATAAAAATGCCTGAAGGATTAAACACCAGTGGATAATTAATTCATTGTCTCACTTTCTTCCCTCTTAACTCAGAACTCTCTTAGGTGCTTAATGCTGAATATTTGATGTTCCAGGGGTGGTGATGGGGGGGGGGGGGCAATAATGCACTTAGGCCTAAAACTATTATATTTTAAATGATAAGATTCCACGTTTATTTTTAAATACTCCCTGAAAAACTTTTATGTTTAAAAGAATATTAACTGATTCTTACACTTCAAATTCAGAATGTTAAGTTTAGAAAATACAAAAATGTATTCCAAGACTTATTCCATTACTCACTCTGCTGCCTTCCAAAATTTCATCAATAATTAAAACATTTATTGTTTCATTCACCTGCTATAATTTCTCTCAGTCTTCTGTGGTACAACACCAGATTTGTGAGGCCCATCTGAGTTTAATCCTAGGTTTAACACTACATAATCTGTGTGACTTTGGATAATTAACTGAATTAACTTCTTCAAGACACAGTTACATCATCTGTAAAAAATAAGGATAATAATGCATGTGTCATAGGTTGTCATGTGACGATTACAGTTAATAAAATGTGTAAAGTGCCTTGCACACCACTTGGCAGATATTAACTGCACAAACTAACGTTAGTTCTCTCCTTCTGTACTTCTTTTTGGGTTAATCCCAGAGCACACTGATGCCATCTACGATGCTTAATTAGTTTCCTAGTTGATGTGAAAAATTACGTTCTTTACTTCACCAGAGAAAGCTAGAGAAAAGGCTTTTAAGCCAAAATATTAAATTATTTATATGCCCTCAGAACTTTAAGTTAGTGTTTGCTTCTATGTAGGATGAAGTGAGGTTGTCTCCAAGGGAAAGTTATAACAGAGAGAAAGAGAAGGGAGGGCAGGAGGAGGGAGCTAGACAGCTTTCTGGTTTATCATTAGATTTTCACGTGTCGTTCCACTTACTTAGCTTTAAGTGTTGTGAATGATTTCAATATTACCCTACCTGCAATATTAGATTATCTACACCACTATGGATCAAATTTTATAATCTATAACTAATGAATCCATATCTTGGGCAAGGTATTCAAAAAGCATCTACACATGGAACATCTGAACTATACAAATTATGAAAATCAAATTAATTTTGTTTTTTTTTTCCCACGGGTGGCATATTTAATATTCCTGCCAAGTGATAGCATCAGCTTGAGCGACCAAACTAAAACCTCTCTGAAGCCCTCGTATGCCCTCCCCAGTGTGAGAATTCTGCTGGGAAGGCTGGCAAGTTTTCACTCTAATTTTGTTTGGATAGTAAGACTTAAGGGAGCAGATTTCATAAGGTGAGTGTACCTCTCAGCACAAAACTGTCTTTTAAGGAACTCAACAGACACATTAAAGTTAAGGAAATCACCTCTGAGAAATAAGAGGTCCAAGAGTGAGCCAAAGAAGGTCTCCACAGTGTGAGACATTGCAGGTACCTTCTGTAGCAAAACTTCAAAGGACTCACCAGAAGCAGGCAACCGACACTGGTGAACCAACATGCACAAGGCAAAGGCCAGTGCGATTTGATGTAGTTTTGGGATTGCGCTATTTTAGTGCTTTAGTACTTGAATCAAGTATTATGAATTAATCATAACCACACCTTCCCAATCTCTGAAAGAGTGTGTGTGGCTTAGTAGTTTTTATTTTAACCTCTTGAGAGCCACAAACTTAAATATGTCAGAATGAAAGTCTCCGGTAAGCTGAAAATGTACAGTCTCTATTTTCTGCTTGTTCAAAGATATGATGCTTATCTGAAGCCACACCTAGGAGTTTCTCAGAGAATCTCCCTTTACCAACATCTACAAGGCTCAGGCTCTATGTAAATATTTGGAAGACATGGAATATGGCAAGGGTTGGACAGTAAATATGAAATATACAAGAGATTTACACTCCCAATTAGCAGCAACAGCTGTAACCAAAGAGAGGCTGGGGATCCTCAAATAACCTCCAGAACAACAAGCTTTCAACCAGCCAAGATACCACAGAAGGGCACCTTTCAAAAGCCAAATTGCTAGGGACTTCTATTATGAAGACTCCTATGTGTTGCTTTGCTAAAACAAGGGTCTTCTAAAACAGGTAGGGGGACGCAGGTTGACACAGGCCACTTTGTAATCTAATGTCAGTACTTCCCAGTCCTCGAAGAACTGGAGAGAAATAATTTGTTGCTTGTGTACCAGTGTACTTTCTTTGGGAAAGTCTCGTATGAGTATAGTCCTTCAAAGTCTGAATCTCCAGACTAATATTTACCATTAAATTCTGGAGCTATGGTGTTCGTGAATCACTGAAAATTGCTAATGAAAATTTGGGCAGGAAATCAACTATTAATGTGGGCCAACAGGTCATTACCCAAAAACCCTTCTATGTGGCACCCTGGGATTCAGGCACCATGATGATTTTACCTAGAACTGGAGGAAATGAAGAATTAAGGGAAGGAAAAGAAAGAAAAGGAAAGGGAAGGAAAGGGAGGGGAAGGGAAGGGCAGGGAAAGGGAAAGGAGAGGGGAGGGGAGGGAAGAAAGAATGAATGAGAATATCGCAACATAAATAGGAATTGCTTAGTTAAGCCTTTACTACACCTTTCACAACTACCTTTGGAGTTCTTCAAGAAAGAGTAAATATTTACTCTCAATTGAGATAAATCACAGGGCACACATTGCTTTTAAGCTGTCTGCATTTCATTCATCCAATCAATATTTAATGTACAGCTTTTTGTGTGTGTCGAGCACATACTGTACACACAGTGGTAAAAAGATACATAATGCCCCTGTCCTTTCCCTTCTGGTGCTTCCAGTTTAGTGATTTAGTGAAAGAGACTGATATATTAGCTCACCAACACATTAGTATTATAATTGCGATAAGTACTGTGAAGGAAAAGAAAGGGTTCCCTGGGGGAGTAAACCAGTGAGACCTAGTTTAAATATGTAGGGTGTAGGGGAAGTTAGTTTTCTCTGAGAAAGTGACATTTAGGTGGAGACTTTATTTATTTATTGGCAGCTGGCAGGTATGGGGATCCGAACACTTGACCTTGGTGTTGTAAGGCTGTGCTAGGCTCAGACTTTAAAGGGTATGTACGAAATAGCTGGGTAAAGAATGCGTGTTTGTATCTGTGAGGGGTTAGAGAATCATTTCTTAGGCAGAAGAAACAGAACTTGCAAAGTCCCTGAGGGCAAGAAGAGCTTATAGCTGGGTAAAGAATGCGTGTTTGTATCTGTGAGGGGTTAGAGAATCATTTCTTAGGCAGAGGAAACAGAACTTGCAAAGTCCCTGAGGGCAAGAAGAGCTTAAAAAAAAAAAAACGCCTTAGGAATCAGAGGGAAGATCAGAGGGAAGAGAGCATCTGGGAAACGGGAAAATTGAGACAGACGATGCAGTCCTGAAGACAGAGCAGGGCACAGATTTAGTGGCGTGACATGGAATGAAAGTGACAGGATTCGATTTATGCTATATGAAATCCTGTGTGAGCATGGATTTGAATAGAAGTAGCCTGAGAGTGCAGGTAGACACAAGCTGGGAGGTGACAGCAGTTCTGGGGAGAGAGACAGCCTCTGCGCACGCACGAGAGGCAGGGACAGGGTGTGGACAGCGAGCATGGAGAGCAGGGGGCTGACTGCAGAGGGGAGAGTCAGGCCCCTGTGAGGGCTGCTGTAAGCGGCTGGGGAAGTAAAGGTTGCCACAGGCTTTCGGTTTGAGAACTGCTCAAAGCNGCTCTCAACCTGCTGCATGTTAGACTCACCTGGAGATCTTCTTTTTCTTTTTCTTTTTTTTTTTAATACCCTGAGCTTCTCCCCCAGAAATTATGATTCCATTGGTTGGAGGATGGGCCCAGGCATCAGAATTTCTAATAGCGTTCCTCATCTTTGCTCCCTAATTCTAACTCTAATGGGTTGAAAACCCCTGACAAATACAGTTGCCATCAAAAAAATGGCTGTCTATTTTGAGTGGAAAGAGTGAGTGCTTTCTTTTTGCCAAGGGCAACTGTTCTCATTCTCAGCAAGGCACAAGCAGGGCATGTTCCATGCCTGGGGCTGGAAGACGGAGATGGCTGGAGCCTTGTCACATGACGGGGATGCACCTGAGCAACCATCTCTGACCTCTACAGAAGTCATCCTTGTTTTCCTGTCTTGCCTGCATCTTGAGCAGACCCACCCCTGGGTTGACATTTAGGCGGAGACTTTATTTATTTATTGGCAGCTGGCAGGTATGGGGATCCGAACACTTGACCTTGGTGTTGTAAGGCTGTGCTAGGCTCAGACTTTAAAGGGTATGTACGAAATAGCTGGGTAAAGAATGCGTGTTTGTATCTGTGAGGGGTTAGAGAATCATTTCTTAGGCAGAGGAAACAGAACTTGCAAAGTCCCTGAGGGCAAGAAGAGCTTAAAAAAAAAAAACGCCTTAGGAATCAGAGGGAAGATCAGAGGGAAGAGAGCATCTGGGAAACGGGAAAATTGAGACAGACGATGCAGTCCTGAAGACAGAGCAGGGCACAGATTTAGTGGCGTGACATGGAATGAAAGTGACAGGATTCGATTTATGCTATATGAAATCCTGTGTGAGCATGGATTTGAATAGAAGTAGCCTGAGAGTGCAGGTAGACACAAGCTGGGAGGTGACAGCAGTTCTGGGGAGAGAGACAGCCTCTGCGCACGCACGAGAGGCAGGGACAGGGTGTGGACAGCGAGCATGGAGAGCAGGGGGCTGACTGCAGAGGGGAGAGTCAGGCCCCTGTGAGGGCTGCTGTAAGCGGCTGGGGAAGTAAAGGTTGCCACAGGCTTTCGGTTTGAGAACTGCTCAAAGCCGGGCACTAGTGCCTGAGATGGGGAGGCAGGGAGGAACAGTCAAGAGCTCACTTCTAAACACTCAGCTTTAAGAATTATCATATAGATGTTGTGTCAAAATTGCTCTGAATGGTTAAGCTGATTTTTAGCAAAGGTTCTAGAATCAGGCATAACAGTCTGAATTCTGGCTCTGTTATTTTCTGTCTAGTCAAGCTACTTTATTTTCTCTGCTACCTCAAATCAGTACACTAAGCCCTATCTCAAGATAAAAATACAATGAGATAATCTTTACAAAATTCCTTAACCATTATAGTTACTTAGTAAATGGAAGTTACTGCAATCTGCTAATGGCAATATATGTTAGAGAAACGACTGAGTTTTGACTGACATTTATAAACTGTGTCATACAGGCAAAACATGTACTTTATTATTTTTTTTTTTTTAATTTTTTTTTAAAAGATGACTGGTGAGGGGATCTTAACCCTTGACTTGGTGCTAGCACCACGCTCTCCCAAGTGAGCCACAGGCCGGCCCTAAAACATGTACTTTAGATTTCTTATTTTTAAAACCAGCCTAATACCCTCCTTTTCTATATCACAAAGTATATAAAAACAATAATTACAATTCCAACATCTTTGACTTAGTCTTGAACACAGAGACTCCACTGATAAGTGATGAGAAGTCTTGGAATGAAAGGTTGTTTGTACGACAAGGAAGAGAAAATTAGGAATATTTACATTCTATGAGTATGGGAGCTCTGTGAAAAACAACACTGTGAAGGGAATAGTAAATTGGAGGGAAAGTATTATTTAAGATAGGTCTCATGTATGTTCACTGAGAAGGAACAAAAACTTCCCTATGATATTCAAATGTTAATACAAAGTTCCTAGAAACGCAGCCTTCAACATTAAACGTTAAATGTACGATGACCATGAAACCCTGTATTTTTGTTGAGGAAATGGGATTTGTTCACTTAAGTTGCAAATGAATTCCCTAGCCTTATGTGAACTATCACTGTAGAACTCATGTAGATTCTTCCATTAATCAGAAAGTGCCAGATTCCCATGTCAACACAGACCTTTCAGCCTTTACCAAAAAACAAGAGGTACCCTGGTTTCCTTAACAGGTTACTATAAGGATAAAATAGGATAAAGGTTGCGAAAGTATGCTATAAACTAAACGTGCTTTAAATACATTAGAAATTATTTTGAATATTATTAAAGAAAGACAGGCTCAATATCAAATACTCTATTATTTTTTGTTCACTCATTTATTCAATCAACCAAGAAATAAATAATATATTTTGTGTAGAAGGCACTACAGAGGATAGCTTATGGCTATGAAACAGCCCCTGTCCTCAAGGAGTTTACAATCTCATAACTAGACCACTATATCAAATGGGGTAAAGACTATAAAGGCATACAAAAAAGGCATTATGGAAGTCAAGAGAATAGAGGGATTATTTTCAGTTGGGTTTACCAGGCCTAAATTTAAGAAATAGGAATAAATTTGAAAGTCTATAATAGCAGAGTGAGAACGCTCATGCGGCAACAATAATAACAACAACAAAACCACAATAAAAGCAGATTTAAAAAATTTGTGCGCCAGGAATGTGCCAGGTACTTTAAATGTACAAACAATTTTAATCATCACGACAACTAAAGGAAGGAGCTAATACAACTAATCCACATTGTATAGACAGGGAAGTTGAGGCTTAGAAAGACCCTTATCTAGTAAGTTGCAGCACCAGGAATCAAACCTGGGTCTTCTCAGTCACTGCACTACGTTGTCTCCAGGTGAGATGAAAGTTGTGAGGAAACATGGTAAAACCTCGGTCACAAATCACTGTGTCCAGTTTGGCTGAAGCACAACAAAAAACAAACCTAAAGAAGTAGGTCAGGGAAAGCTTGTGTAGAGTCTTAGTGCAAGACTAAAGACTTTGGTGTTTATTTTATACCTAACAGAGAGATGCCCAAATAGAAATGATGGTGGAAACTGTGGGAGTGAATGTCAGTGTTGTGAGAGCGCGCTTTCAGAGATGGGATAAATAAAGAGATCGAGGGAAGAATTTTGGAGTGGGCCCCTTGCATCCCAAATAGAAATGATGGTGGAAACTGTGGGAGTGAATGTCAGTGTTGTGAGAGCGTGCTTTCAGAGATGGGATAAATAAAGAGATCGAGGGAAGAATTTTGGAGTGGGCCCCTTGCATTTTACTTGTTTTAAAATATAATAATTCTGTAGGCGAGGTGGTCTGTATAACAGCCAATCACTTGATGTTCCTTGTGAACAACTCCATTAGATGTTACAGTGATTTCGAGTGGGATTAACTCTGAGCCAATGGGGCCCCAGAGATTAGATGAAAGTCTGCTGGCTTTTCCATGTCCTATTTCACGGCTATCAACACAACATCTTCAAGTGATAGGACCTAGGGGCTACAGAAAGAGGACGTTCAGTACTGGCATGTTCTCAGGGAATTTTACTATAAAAGTATGATCTCAATCTGCTACTGAGAATTCACAATAGAAAAATTTTTCATTCATCTTAAAAGTAAACTGGAGGGCCTTTACCAAAATGCTCTCACCCCCTGACCTCAAGACAGACTTAGGGCAGTTCTATCATTATAATTGTGGTTATGAAGCCTGTGTGATATATAAGATCCAAGAGGCAGGGTGACTACAGTAGGTATTATTGTACTGAACAACTGCACTCACCTGAGTGATCTGACAGGGACATCTGGTAGCCATTTTCAGTGTCAGAGCCACAGAGACAAGTAGTAATATAGATTATTCCCTTGGCAGCATGACTGTTGGAGTTAACCTGATATTCTAACACTCATTAGTATATCAGAAATAATCCTGAAAAAATAATAATTTTACCATATACCAGGCACTGAAGTAAATGCTGTAGGACAAAGATAGCTAAAATATGGAGAAAAGAGACAGAAGAGTTTCATGCCTGACAGGGAATCTTGTAGTTTTCTGTTTCTTTGGAAGTTATATTCTGTAGTTACATAGAATAACGATTAATGTGAAGTATAAAAAGGAGTAATTTTTCCCCAGTGAAAGACTGTTTGGAGCTCATTTTACAACAAGGAATATAAAATTATTATTTAACCACAGAGAGAAGTAATTTTAACTAGTACTTTGGTAACACACTACAAAAGATGGCCGCAAACTGACCTTATCATCAATAGAAGTGATTTTTTGCTATTCCCCTCAAAGGAAAAGCCACTCTACTCTAACTAATACATGTACATGACCTCAAAGAAACTAATCACTCCAAGACTCACCCCTCCCACCCAAAGTTCAGTCAGTTTTACATCTTTCTAAAATATGCTAAATTAAAGGGCTAATTTTCCCCTTAAAGGACATGTTTAACTTTAGAAGCATTCTATATAATCTGAAAATGAGGTAATTTTAACCAACTTTCCATTGATTCAGTAAATGTCTCAATGCCAAGATCAAAATCCTTGCAGATAATGGCTTCATAGCAGCATGTTAGCCTTATGCCTACTCTAGGAATTCTGGGAAATAAACTTTGGGAAATTTGAAACTGTCAGTGGGACTGCTAGGTTTGATGTGATTAGCAAGGGAAATGATCAACTTTCTTTATTTTATTTTTTATTTTTTCCTAACTTTCTTTTTTAGATAGTGCTTTTAGCTACAACCACTTAAATTGGTTTAAAGTTAAATGTTACTTTAAACCTTTTTTAATTATAGCATTTTTGTTTTTGATTTATGGTTACATCAATGAAAAAACCAGTGATGATAACTTCTCACATCTTTTAAGAGAATTTACTAAATTCAAAGAAACAGAATAGTAGAGCTGGAAGGACCTCTAAGATGATGCAGTCTGGTCTCCTCACGTTACAAGTGAACAGTAGTGTTCCAAAAGATTTAAAAGACCTTCTGGTTCTATTGCAATGGATAGCACTTAAAATATAATCAATTGAGGCCTTAGGGAAAAATTATTTATTAAAATATCAATCCATGTTACTTGTATTCTGATACCACCACTCATCATTTTAGCACATAATATAATACTAAGCTTCTAGAAGGAGCTCCAGAATGATATTCTCCAGTGTTTTATATTCTTACTTTAGTGTTACTAAGATATTTACAGACTATATTTACAGATATATAGAGACTATCCAAACTATTCAGAGACCCAGAAACTAACAATTAACTTATTAAAGATAAGCTATCAAGATATACACCTGCTCCCAAGCCCAAGGAAACAACCAGGGTGCTACAAACTTGAGGCAGCAGCAGCAGCTCAGTGGGGAAAGGAGTGGGGCAACCAACGGTGGCTCAGAAGAGCATAGGCCCTGCTAGTGCTAATGCTCTTAACAGTAAGAGCAGCTCAGCTCTTATCTCTGCTACTCTGCCAAAAATATTCACATTCTTCCAAAGAGTCCCCAAATACCTGTTTTGGGAAATATGAGCTATATATAGAAGAATGTGGACCACCTGGACAGAACTTCCAGTAGGGACCTAATTTCCGGAAGCCTAAATAAGTGAGACTGTCTCAGAGCTGGGCTGGCTGAAACATAAAGGTCATAGGGCAGAACAGGCATCACAAGCCCAAATACCCAAGGGGACAGGCATGCTGTGGACTTGCTGTAAGGCTTTGGTGTCAGGGAAAAGATGTGGACACACTAGAGAGAGCATCCCCGATCCAAAGAGGCAGCCTGAGATTCAACTCAAGCCAATGGGTACATGAAGGAATGTGGGCTTAGTGATGTCAAATTATTAAGAGTAACCAGATATTTAGATTTATTCTAAATGAAAAGTTCTTATTTTTAAATGTTGAAAGTTAATTTCAACTTCTCAAAAGCACTATGGAAATCAAGGAATACATGTTCCATGGCTATGCTTTCCAGTTGTTGCCTTTCTAAGAAGGGATAAAAATTGTGGATTAATGTGTACGGTCGTAGAAAAAAACAGGTAAGCTCCAGTTACAGTGAAACGATGACAACAAAGTGTTTTATTACTCAGAGTTATCAGATAGATAAGCCTTTAAAACTGAATTACCTGTGGACTAGTTCTTTGGTCTAGTGGCTAGAGTATCGCTCGGCTCTCTAAGTGAGTGTGGAATGGTAACAAGACACATTTGCAGTTGTATGTACCTGTAAGGCTCAGGTAGATGGTATAAGTGACCACAGTGCTCTTTTCCACTGAGCTTGGCTCAAACTTCAAAATCCTTCTCATTGAAGTGCTTCAGATGACCATCGGTTAATCAGAGATGATATAAAAAACAGAAAATTACTGACTATTCCTATCCTAGATGAACCTCATATATAATATATAGTTTTGAGATACTATATCAGTTCATATGTCTAAGAACATTTAAAGAAAGATGATATAACACGCAACAGTTAGATATGGGGATAAAAGGAAATCCCAAAAGGTACTCATTCATTCATTCAAAAAATATTACTAAGAGTTTACTTTATACCAGGCACTTTTCTTGTTACTAGAGGTGTTATAACTGATCACCTCTAAACAGTTGTTTAGACCTTTAATTGCTGGTATTTATTTTCTCGTCTGTTCCTGTCTCTCTTGATTTTGGTAGACATTCCTTAAGGTGGGCAGAATTTCTGTACTTGCCCTCCAAAAATTTTATATCTTAACCCCTGGATTCAATGAATGTGATGATATATCACTCCCATGATCATGTGGCACAGATCACATGGCACAATTGACCTTAAAATTGTGCAGTACGTGCATGTATTGAAACAACATACTATTCCCCACAAATATGTAAAAGTAACTGTTAAAATATTTTGAATAATGAAAAAAAGAAAAATGTGTGATTATCTGGGTGGGCCTAATCTAATCAAATGAGTCTTTTTTTTTTTTTCTTTTTGTCTTTTTTACTGAGCGGTAACGGGATCGCAACCCTCGGTGTCGCGCCCATACCGGGGACGGGCAACGGGATTGCAACCCTCGGTGTTGCGCCCGCACCACGCTCAACCAGTGAGCGGACCGGTCTCCACATGGGATCCGAACCCTCGGCGGGAGCACCGGGTGCACTATCCAGTGCGCCACGGGGCCGGCCCTAATCAAATGAGTCTTTAAAGGTAGAGAACTTCTCCAGCTAGTGGTAGAAGAGGAAGTCAGAGAGATTTGAAATATGAGAAGGACTCAATATACCATTACTCGCTGGAAGGTGGATGGGGCCATATGAGAAGGAATGCGTATGGCCTCCGGGAACAGAATGGCCTTGGGCTGACAGCCAGCAAGGGAATGGGGACCTCGGACCTACAACCCTAAGGAATGGAATTCTGCCAACAACCTGCATTAGCTTGGAAGCAAATTCTTTCCCAAAGCCTCTAAAAAAGAGTTTAGCCTGCTGACACCTTGACTTTAGCCTTATGAGACCTTGAGCAGAGAACCCAGAGAACTCTGCCTGGACTTCTACAGAACTGAGATAATAAATGGGCATTGTTTAAGCCACTAAGTTTGTGGTATTTTGCCATATGGCAATATGTAACAAGTACAGTCCTACAACCCAATGTCAATATTGATGTGAACATTGGAGAACAAACTAGATGAAATTTTACACCCTCTACCACTCTTATGTGTGCCTAACTCTTGAGGAAATTTGCCAAAAGTAACCTAACATTTATTGGAATGTTATAGCTTATATCTACCAATTTTTGCATTTATTTTGCATTCAGTAGTAGGGTTAGTTTGCAACTCATAACTAACAAAAGGGTTCGTATATGCAATATATAAAGAAATTATATAAACTAATAACAATAATAGAGTTGCCCAATAGAAAGAAATAAATCAAAAGACTTCGGCCCAAGTATGTCAAAAAATATCCATATGGTCAATAATAGAAAGATGCTCAACATCCTTATTCATCTGGGAAATATACATCAAAACCACAAGGAAATACCACGACGCATCCATCAGAATGGTTAACATAAAAAAGACTGACAATATGAAGTACTGGTGAGGATGTGAAGGAAGAGAAATTGTTAGTGGGTGTACCAACAGTACAACCACTTTGAAAAATTTTTGGCAGTCTCTATCAAAGCTGAGCACACGTATAACTTATGGCCTGGCATTTCCACTCCTAGATATAACCTGATAGAAATGCATACATATGTTCACCAAAAGACGTACATTAGAATGTTCATAATAGCATTATTTATAGAAGTCTCAAACTGGGCAATATCCAAATGCGCATTAATAAGCAAGTACCCAAACTGTGATCTATTCACACCACTTAATACTGTACAACGAGAAGGGATGAACTACTGCTACAGGCAACATGAATACATCTCATAAACATAATGTTGGGC
>NW_007736617.1:24443-26394 GCF_000696425.1 Galeopterus variegatus
TTCCAGAGTTGGATCATCCCTGCAATTGTCTGGTGGAAAGTTCTCGTCTGATGGGAAGAAGTCAAATCTATTTGGCTGAAACAGAGTTCTTGGTAATATTCTCTCCTGTGCTTGCACAGCTACCCTCTGTCCCTGAACAAGTCTCAGCATAGAAGATGTTACTGTCCATTGTGGTTCAAGCTGGAAAGCTGGGAGTTATCCAGAGTCCTCCCCCAGCCTCATCCAGTCCATCAATTTTAGTTCTCTCAGTCCTATTTCTAAGATATATTCTGAATCTTTGCACTATCTCCCTGTTCACCACCATCACCCTAAACCAATGATTTTCAACCAGGGTCCTCCAGGGGACATTTGACAATGTCTAGAGACACTTTTTGTTGTCACGACTCAGGGGGAGAGTGTTGCTGGTATTTGGTGGGTAGAAGCCAGGGATGCTGCTACATGTCCCACATGGCACAGGACAGCCCCACACAGCAGAGTTACCTGGCCCTAAGTGTCAACAGTGCCGAGCTGAGAAACCCTGGTCTAAGCCCAGTGACCTCCATCCACTTGTCTTTTCCCCAGTCATCCTAAAATGGCACCTGCCCTTGTTACTCTCCTGATCAAACTGTTTCAATGACCTTGCTCTAGACTTTGAACAAAACCCAGTTTCTCCCATGGCCCCCAAGCTGCAGGCGTCCAGCACATGCTCCTTCTCCTGGGACACTTCTATTCCGTGCTTTCCATAGCTGCTTCCTTCTTCCTTTCAGTCCCAGCTCCAATGTCAGCTCCTTCGAGAAGCCTTCCCAGACCTCTGCTTCCTGACACTTGCCACGCTTTACCCATTTTATATCCTCCACAGATATCCTTCATAGACTCCTAATCTCTTCAATTATCTTATTTATAGATTTTGCCATCAGTAAGGTTTTCAGTGTGCCCGCTCAGAAGGAAAGCCTTCTGAGGGCAGGCGCTCTCTCTGTTCTGTTCACTGCTGTGTCCTTAGTGCCTGGACCAACAGAGGCACAGGAAATATTTATTAAGTAACTGAAAGATGCAAATTCACACAAATCTGCCGATTAAAATCAGGATTTGGCTATAGAACTTGCAGGGCCTGGTGCAAAATGAAAATTCAGAGTTCTTGTCCATAAATTATGAAGGATGTCAAGACAGTGACCACAGAGCGTTAAACGGAGGGCAGGGTCTTCTGACCTGGCGCCCGCCCGTGTAGCCGGCCCTCATTGCAATATTACTTTACAATAGCAGCCAAAGAATACCTTCTTAACTACAAGTTCTTACTTTTGCCAATGCTCCCCAAACTGGAGCCCCCGTGGAGGTTCACTGGTGTGAAGCAAAATAAGAAAATGCCACAGGGTTTTTCTAAAGGCTAAATTGAGGTCTGAGGCTGACTCTTGTCTATTTCACATCGCTTTCCTTTTATGTATTTGCTGGGAAGATGTCTTCTCTGGGACACGATGGTGACGGTAGACGTAATTACGAAACAGAAGGCTAGAAAACCCTCATCCCCGGTGTTTTGGGCTGTGCTTTGTCCGTTTTCCAGAAGCTTCTGTGAAGAGTCTGGGCAGCTCCTCTGCACATTCCCTTTCAGAAGAGACTCTGTGATCATCGTGGCCAGCAGAGGGGGCCGCAGGAATGCCGAATCCCCCGGTCATATCCTACACACGGGTGGAGCTGGCTGCTCCATCTCTCAACTACTGGGGGTGAACTTTATTAGCGGAAAAAATTGAAATTCCCTGAAACTCACCTGGTGACTCCCTTTCTGCATTTTGCGTTTGAGTCGTCTTCTTGGTCTAAAGCCTCCTTGCTTTAAATTGGTGGCTCTCAACCTGCTGCATGTTAGACTCACCTGGAGATCTTCTTTTTCTTTTTCTTTTTTTTAATACCCTGAGCTTCTCTCCCAGAAATTATGATTCCATTGGTTGGAGGATGGGCCCAGGCATCAGAATTTCTAATAGCG